>NC_060950.1:68876150-68888394 GCF_022045245.1 Lucilia cuprina | reverse complement strand
TATAGTCTAGTCTATAGTCTAGTCTATAGTCTAGTCTATAGTCTAGTCTATAGTCTAGTCTATAGTCTAGTCTATAGTCTAGTCTATAGTCTAGTCTATAGTCTGTCATTTGTCTTCTCTATAGTTCATTATATAGTCTAGTCTGTAGTTTGCATTAAAAAAGTTGCTAAGAAGTGAAAAAACGCCTTATTTTGTTCACTGAAATTACGAATAGAACAATGTTCAATTATATTTCCGGTTTCTCTAGTGGAAATAATAAAATGTTAAAAAATCTATTTAATAAATAATATTCATTTTAATAGAAAGCGGAAATTTTAACATTTAATGTCAAATATACACGAACTCCCTTAAGTAATTAATGAAAAAATTGCATAATTTTCCTGCAAAAAAAAAGATTTATTTATTTTCAGCTCATAACAGCTGCATTTTCAACAGGATGACCAAAATTAACTTTATCAATAAATTGCAATTTTATGTCGCCAATCTAGATTGTTTTGAACATCAGCGACCATGCAGCAGTCATATTGAAAATATAATTAAAAATTAAACAAAAATAAAAAATTATGGCAAATTTGGTGGAATTTAAAATGATATTAAACCAATTCAATTGAAAAATTTAACATTTTACTTTAAATCTTCTATAGTTTAAGCAAAATGTCTTCATCGATCAGTTTTCAATCAAGTGATTTTGTGTTAAATATTTAAGCCGCTTTAGCTTAGCTCTTTTTTTAACAATATACACAAGCTTTAACCCTTTGAGAAGATTTAAAAGCAACTTTATATGAGAACTGGGAATACTGTCTTAATATGTTACATTAAATCCTTTGACTGTTTTGCTACATCTGGAATACATCCCTCTTAAAAGGCAACCAATAAATTGCCTACATAAGTTCATTGCTGCTTAAATTCAATTAAAATCATCCAAATTATCAATTGAATGGCTACAAAGGATCTATTTTAGCTTAGACATAAATATAAATTGGGATACCTTTAAAGTATCAAGCACATCATACATACACACACACACATACGTACAAACTGCAGGAGCATATGTTTGTACTGCCTGCTGCAGCTGTTAAGTAGAAAAGTTCATATAGCAGATCATTTCCTATTATCAAGAGCACTTTTATTGTATTTCGATGCTTTTATTTCGGCGCCTTTTCTTTGGTAGTTTATTCTGTAGCCATAAAATGTCAACGTTATAAAAGGCAGCAAATGTTACAAGGATACAACAAGACGCAAGACACCACCATCTTTATCATTATTACTATTATTAATATTAATACTCGCTTTATTTATTATGAAATTCATCACAACACACTCCACTCAGCCATTCATTGAAATTGTCATAAATCCTTTTCAATGCCATTGCTTTTGTATTAAATCTCAAGATGTTGTAGTAGCTGTGTTAAGGTGCTGCTGTTTCCTTGTTCCTAATGCGTTTGGAGGTCTCTATGTTAGAGTCGTATGTCTTCTATTTTCTGTATAGGCTTATTGCAGTGTAGTTTCACTCTTTTATCTTCAATTCAATAAGAAATTGAATTGTACTTAAATCCTTGCATTTTCAATATGAATCACTACTACGTTTGCGGCTTAGAGTCGGCTTTTCATAGATAAAAATCCGTGGATTAATTTAGACTTTATTTTGTCGCCAATAAAAACAGCGATATGAAATTAATTGAACTGTAAAAAAGGACTTATGGCAATACATGTTAAAAGACATGTATAGGATTACATGAGAGAAGATATGTATAAAGATATCATAACTAGACTTTGGCTAGACTACTATGACTAGACTATGACAAGACTATGACTAGACTATGACAAGACTGTGACTAGACTATGACTAGACTATGACTAGACTATGACTAGACTATGACTAGACTATGACTAGACTATGACTAGACTATGACTAGACTATGACTAGACTATGACTAGACTATGACTAGACTATGACTAGACTATGACTAGACTATGACTAGACTATGACTAGACTATGACTAGACTATGACTAGACTATGACTAGACTATGACTAGACTATGACTAGACTATGACTAGACTATGACTACGCTATAACAATGGCATTCAATTTACAATATTACTGAGCCTCCTTTCCTAAAATTCATTTAAAGGTTCTGCCTTTAAATTAACTCACAACTTCCTTTGCTACCTTAAAAAAAATCCCATTGACTAATTGTGTCAATTTTCAATTATTAAATTTAAAAATTTAGTTCAAAAAAATTAATCCATTACAATGTCAGCAAATTGAAATCAAAACCACTAAAACGCAAAAAAAGAAATCTCTTAGAAAGACACTTCAACATACAAAAAAGGGACGCAGTCATGGTGGTGTCATATTAAAAGGATGAGCACAGAACAGAAAGATCAAATAGAAATTATTCATTTGTGGTTGATTTGGGCCATTATCTCACGGGTGAAAATAAAAAATACATACAAATAAAGAACAACAACAAATAGCCTTATTTGACAAGGATGCACAGTGACACTCGAATAAACATAATTATTACAACTATATGGGTTACTTAATCATGACCAAATAAAAAAAGAGAAAAAAAACCCAAACATAACGACCCTTAATAAGTGCCCTATATAACTTTGGTTCAAATGTTTTTTGTTTTCCAATTTACATGTATGTTTGCACAAATTGAAAACCCATTAAAACAAGAAGAATATTTATTTCGATTTCTAAACTGAGGGTTTTTAACACAAACATCCCAGGAATACTTACATTATTGCTGTTAAGTGTGTGACTATTTAAAAACCTTTACCTTAAAAAACCAAAATGAAAAAAGCAAAAAAAACACACAAAAGATTGCACGAATAAATGGTATAAAATTGCATTTATTCATTCATTAGTAGGACGACTACTCACTCATACTTTGACAACTTACTAATGTTACAAGCCAAAGGAAATGACATTGAAACCACAGCTTCCGAAACCCATGAGCAAACGATTTCATTACATTACATTACGTTTACTTAGTACTTTCCTAAAGAATACTGTCAGTCCGCAATGTCTAGCAAGTAATATGTCGCTGCTATGGAACAGGAACATTTCAATGTCAGTCAGCCAGCAGTGGAACAGAAAAAAATAAAACAATTACAACGAAAATTTCTCAAGCGTAAAGTTGTTAATAAAAGTATTTAAATTGTAACATATTCATACGAATTCACTAAACAAGAACTGAATTGTCATTCAGGGTGAAACCGCTAAGAGACAGACTACATATACGACACACAGTGATTGGCTTAATAAGCAGTGAAATTTTAGTAGAAGTATTACTTTGCTATAAGAGAATTTTAAGAACCCTAAACTAAATTACAGACTATGAGCTAAAATATAGACTAGACTAAAAAATAGATTAGACCGCAGACTAGGTTAAATACTAGACTATAGACTAGACTATAGATTAGACTATAGACTAGACAATAGACTAGACTATAGACTAGACTATAGACTAGACTATAGACTAGACTATAGACTAGACTATAGACTAGACTATAGACTAGACTATAGACTAGACTATAGACTAGACTATAGACTAGACTATAGACTAGACTATAGACTAGACTATAGACTAGACTATAGACTAGACTATAGACTAGACTATAGACTAGACTATAGACTAGACTATAGACTAGACTATAGACTAGACTATAGACTAGACTATAGACTAGACTATAGACTAGACTATAGACTATAGGCTGGACTTAGGCTATGATTTCTAAAACTATATTCTTAACCAATTTTAAATTCCATCTATAGTGCAACATTTGTTAAATATATATGTTTCATATACACACATACAATTAATTCAATTACCAGATCTTTGTAATATGAGCATACAATTCTGAGAGCGTTTTCGTACATTATTATACAATTGTATTTTTACTAGCAACATGATTTGAAACTTGGTTTGTTTGTATACATACATACATGTGTATGTTTGTTTGTTTTAAAAAGGCCTTTTAATTAAAATAAACTTTAACGACCCTGTTTGCTTTAGTTTTTTTCCATCCAAACGCTAGCAGTGCTGTTTGCTATAAATGCAGCAGCACTAAACCAAACTAAATGATTTACTGTAGGTAATTTAATGCTAAAACCACATGCAAGGAGGCACATACATTGAGTAAGTATGTAAGTTGTTACTCTTAAATACAATGTATAAAATACCTAAGGAAAAAATTATTGTAGCAGATAAAAAAGGGAGGGGTGTTTAATGATAATTATCGCATGACTTTACTGCTACAGCTATGAACATACCAGTATATGAAATTATTTCAACTGTTTTGCCAACAATTTTCAACTCAATTTGTAAACGTAAGTTCTTGCATTTTAAAAATACCCTCTTAAGTCAATAAACAAACAAACACAAACCAGTCTGTCAGTCAGCTAAATCAAGCAGAGATCATTCATTGAGTTTTTATAAGGACACAAACGCCTAAAGGTATTGCAATCGTCGATTCCCAGTTGTATCGAATTTCCTAATTGTTTTCGAATGCGTATGTACTTGTAAGATTCAGACTACTCACACTTGAATTAAACAATTGCCCTACGAATCGAAATCATAACCCCCTCTTCTGTTAAATTATTTTTGTGTTTTTTCATTTAGTTTGTTGTAAGATTTTCTTTTCTTCGAATTTCGCACGATTTACAAATGATTTATTTATTTGTTTAAGCTAATTATATTAATATTAGTGTAACAATTAAGAGTTTTATTGTTATATTCAATTAATCGAATTTTTCTATATTTCTGTATATCAAATATATATATTTGGAAATTTTAAACCTATTATGAGGGTTATTAACAAGGGTCTTTTTAGCAGATATTGTGTTCGTTTTACTTATGTATTTACATGAGAAAGAATGAAATAACATCAAGCTGTATGTGGTCTATTCATAGTCTTGTCTATAGTCTAGTCTATAGTCTAGTCTTTAGTCTAGTCTATAATCTAGAAAATAGTCTAGAAAATAGTCTAGTCTATAGTCTAGACAATAGTCTACAGTCTAGTCTATAGTCTAATCTATAGTCTAGTCTATAGTCTAGTCTATAGTCTAGTCTATAGTCTAGTCTATAGTCTAGTCTATAGTCTAGTCTATAGTCTAGTCTATAGTCTAGTCTATAGTCTAGTCTATAGTCTAGTCTATAGTCTAGTCTATAGTCTAGTCTATAGTCTAGTCTATAGTCTAGTCTATAGTCTAGTCTATAGTCTAGTTTATAGTTTAGTCTATAGTCTAGTCTATAGTCTAGTTTATAGTTTAGTCTATAGTCTAGTCTATAGTGTAGTCTATAGTCTAGTCTATAGTCTAGTCTATAGTCTAGTCTAGTCTATAGTCTAGTCTATAGTCAGGTCTATAGTCAGGTCTATAGTCTAGTCTATAGTCTAGTCATAGTCTAGTCATAGTCTTGTCATAGTCTAGTCATACTCTAGTCATAGTCTAGTCATAGTCTATGTAGTCGTAGTCTCTAGAATAACTTCTTTCAGTGTTAAATGCTAGAATAAAGCTGAAGCTAACAACTTAATTAAAATAACTATTTTTAGTAATATGTACTTAGAGAAAATTGCTTTAGATGACATTAAACTATAATTTATTTAAATGTTTGCAGACACATTTAGCGTCCAATTTCCTTTAAATAATTTGAAACATCTAATTATTAGAAACTAAAATACCTCCTTAAAAATTATGCAAAATATTGTCTACGAACAAATCGTCTTACATGCATATGTTGATGCAACATGAAATTTTTTCGCACATAGTAATTTTAATTTCATGGCATCTACTTGATGTAATAACTTCATTTATGAAATATCCAACCCTTTCATTACTACACTCTCTAGTCCCCTTTTGCACAACTTCCTCCAATAATATTGTAACTACAACAAAATATTGCAGACACAATAGAACTGCAAACAATACCAATATAGAAAAGGAACAAAAAAGTAAGAACAACTTTTTTTCTCAATGTTTTCAATTTTTGTCTTTGTATAAAAAGGAAAAAGTCATTTGTAGGTAAAATACTGGAGAAAAGAAAAAAGAAAAAAACAACAAACAAATTTGAATTTCTATAAGATTTTTTCCTTTTTTTTATTTCCCTCTAAACGAGTTGATCTTGTAAGAAGAAATAGGGAAAAGTTTTGTAAGACGAAAAGAAAAATTGAATCATAAAAGAAGGGGTTGTTAATATAATAAGGACACATATGGATAAAAAGAAACAAAAAACACGTGAACAGAAAAGTTTTCAGATGATAAAAAAAGGAAAATATTAAAATTGAAATTTTTACACATGAATTAAAAGCAGCTGGTTTCTGTTTTAAACTGTTTCGTGTTGAACTAGTTTTTCAATTATTTGCGGTTAATGGGTTAATGATTTATTTAAAACCAAACATTTTTGGGTTGATTTAATGCAATTACTAACTAGTTTAAAATAACTGAAAGGTATTATTAAAATTAAAACTAATTAAATGCTACAAAAAAGGAAAAACACTAAAGTTAGACTAATATTAGCTTTCATTTTTCATGTAAAAGCTTATTTTTTATTAAAGCTTTTTAAGTTTTTCCATAAAAGTCTGCTATAGTGAAATTCCTGAAAGTTTAAAGAACTTTTCTCTATAAATTCTTTTCAGGTTTCTAAAGAAATTTTCTTAAGTTTTTAAAAAGCATTTCTATCGAAATGTTTTTAAAGATATTTGGGAAATAGTGTTCATAAAAACTCAAAAAGTTTTCTAAATAAAAGCTTTTTACAAATTGATAAAATTTACTATAGAAGATCCTGAGTTGATTTTTGAAATAATGTTTTTTTTTTTAATTTTGAAGAGTTTTTTAAATTTTTTTTCATAAAAGTTCCTCAGTTTAAGAAGAGCTTTCTCTCAAGTTTCTTATGAATTTTCTTTGTGCTTTAAAAGAGCTTTTTATCGAAATCTGTTGGAGTTTTTAAAGTAAAGTTTTTTTAGAAATCGTTTAAGAAAAAAACTCAAGAATATTTCTAACCAAAAGCTCTTTACCAACTGAGAAACTTTACTATAGAACATTTTGAGTTTCTTTTCGAAAAAAAGCTTTTGTTGAAACTTTCACAAGTTTTTAGAAAGCTGTCTTAAAGCTGAAAATTTTTCAAATTAAGAAGAGCTATCCTCCAAGTCTTATCATTTAAAGTCTTATCATTAGGTTTTTAAATGCTTTTCTATCGAAATCTTCCTGAGTTTCTAAAGTAAAGTTTTCTTGCCAAAAGCTCTTTTTAAACATTAAGGAACTGAGTTTCTTTCGAAAATAAACTTTGTTTTAATTTTTACGACTTTGCAGCTAAAGTGCAGGTAAAAAGCATTTTTCTGTAAACTTCATATGATTTTCTAGAAAAGTTTTCTATAAAAAAGTTAAAAATAAAGTTTTTATTTGATATTTTCAAGGGTTTTTTAAAAAGCTTCTTTAGTTTAAGAACTTGTTTCTCTGCTATTATCAAGAGTTTTAGAAGTTTGAAGAAAGCTGACAAATAAATAGAAAGTTTCTCAGTTAAAGAAGATCTTTCTCTGAGTATTTACAAAGCTTTTAATGATACAAAAAGTTTAATGTAAGAATTTCCATGGTGAATATCATTTTTTTTGCGAATTTTTGCAGAGCTTTTTTTATAAAAGTTTTTAATATTTTTAATTAAAAAGTTTCCAGTAAGCTTTTCTAATAAAAAATTCCTGAGATTCTTTAAAACTTCATTTAAGATAAAGATCCTGAGTTTTTTAAAAAATTCCCGAACTTTTAAAGAGTTTTCATACAGAATTATTCCTAAAAAAAAGTTCTTGAGATATTTTTGCAGAAAAGCTGTTCCACTGTGAAGTTTCGAGCTTTTCTTTAGCAACGTTTTTGATATTTTAACGTTTTTCCATAGAAAATTTCCAAAGTTTTTCCAATTTCCAAAGAATTTTTCTAAAAACTTTTTCTATGGAATATATTCAAAGTAATTAAGTTTCCTTCTATAACACAATTCCTTAGTTTCTAAAAGGCATTTCTAAAGAAGTTATAAAACCAAAGGTTGCAAGATATCTGTTACAAAACACTGACCCAAAGGGTGACAATATTCCTTTTCCTTTTTTTTTGCGGGGTTCACTCTTGTAATAAGAAATAAATATGCTCTCTCATTAATTATACAATTATCATTAACGACTTTTCATTTTGTAAAAATTAGAAACATTTATAACTTTAAGGACCTCTAACGAATACTTAAGTGCGGCTACTTTATTCAGGACATTAAGCTGATATTAACATAAGTACACTTATCTGCCCCATTGAGAAGTGTTAAGAATAAGAAAGGATCTAGCCAAACAAGATCTTTATATATATTCAAATCACGTTTTATCACAACAACAAGGACAAAAAAGGAAAAATACTACATTTGATCTTATAGCTACTGGTTTTAATTAAAAAAAAATACATGAAGACAAATGACACTGTTAAAGATTTATAACGAATTCAATTTTTTCCTTTTTTTTGAAATAATAAAGAAGATCATGGAAAACAAAAGCCGGCTTTTATTAAAGAGGAAAAATGCGTAAAGTCCAGCGAACAATAACAGCTGCCATAATAATAAATATTATATAAAACAATCAAACCTAACCAACCAGCCAGAGAGACGACCAAACAACCCACTTAAGATCCTTAATAAAAAAAGCAACAACAACAAAAGAAAGGAATACAAAAGAATAACGCGATCGAATGAAAAAGAAAACTTGTTAAAAATCTCACACGTCTTATTTCCCTATTTAGATTTAAATAGAGCAAAAAACAAAACTACATTACATTCCATAACACACCCTTTTTGATAAGAGAAAAAATATGAAGCAAATATTTTATATGAAATCTTAAAGCAAACATGTAATATACATACATATATATTTATTTGCTTAATCAAAAATTTCTTTAGATAAAATGGTCAAAGTAATAATAAAAGCCTAAGTACCACCACCACCAACCAACGTAGCAACCATCATTATCAGCAACAGCAGCGTAATAATCATCATCATCATCATCTGCTTGTCGCCGAAAACGTTAAACGTTGTTATACATTCGTTCCATCATCGTATCATGTTTTACCGGATTTCCTAAAGACATCAATGCATATCAAACTGAATTATACCCACCAAACAGCCACTCACTTCCCTCAATCTGTTTAACGTGCTAACTGGCGGAATGCATTCTATTTGTTGTATGGAAGTCCTTATGCAAGTTTTTTTTTACTTCAAGATTTTGTTGACCATTTTATACGCTAGCATATTAATTTATTTAGATTTATGTTTTTTAATGTAGAAATTTTAAATAAAAAACCTTTAAAAATCGTGAGAAAACACGAAAAGTTAAACGTTTTAAGGCAGAGCTGGAAAAGAATGCATTCTATCGGGAATATACTAAGAAAAACCTCACCTTATTAAAAAAAAACTCTTCTAGAAAAGAATTGTAAAAAAAATGTTCCAAAGCTTTTTTTATATCATAGAGAACTTTTTTTGAATAGAAAAGCTTGTTACATTCTAAAAAGCTTTTTAAAGTCTAAAGAACTTATCTGGAGCTAAAACCTACATATTAAAGAATAAATGTCCTTATAAAAGTTTTCTCAATCTAAAGAACTATTTAAAAGCTCTCTATATTTCAAAAAACCTTTCTATAAAAAGCTTTTAACATTCCAAATTACTTGTCTATAAAAAACTTTAAAAAATCTAAAGAACTTTTTTATATTCTACAAAGTATATTTCAATACAAAAGCTCCCTACATATTATTAAGAACAGATTGTCTACTTCTAAAAAAAAGCTCTTTTCATTCTAGTAAATGTTTCTTTTTAAAAGCTTTCTATGTTCCATATAAATTGTAATTTTTTTAACTCTACACAAGAGCAGTTCTATTTTACAAAGTTTATTTGAATACAAAAGCTCCCTACATATTATTAAGAAAAGATTGTCTACTTCTTAAAAAAGCTTTTTACATTCTAATAAATGTTTCTTTTTAAAAGCTTTCTATGTTTCATATAACATTTCTTTAGAAAAGCTCTTTATATTCTAAAGAACTTTTTATAAAAGAAAAAAACTTTTTATATTCTAAAGAACTTTACCATAGAAAAGATCTTTATATTGTAAAAGACTTTTGTGTACAAAAAATTTTTATATTCTAAAGAACAGCTCTTTATATTCTCAAGAACTCTACCATAGAAAAGGTCTTCGTATTCCAAACAGCTTTTCTATAGAAAAGCTCTTTATATTCTCGAGGACATATCTATTCATATTATCAAGAACATGTTTATATAAAAGATCTTTCTAAGGAAAAGCTTTTTGAACTCTAAAGAACTTTTCTATAAAAAAGCTTATTATATTCTTCATAACTCTTCTATATAAAAGCTCTTTATATTATAAAATATTTTCTACAGAAAAGCTCTTTTTCTTCCGCATAACTTTTCTATAGAAAAGTTCTTTATATTTTAAAAACCATTCCTACGAAAAAGCTATTTATACACTTTTTCTATAAACCAGTTCTTTGCACTCTAAAAGAAAAGCTCACTACATTCTAAAGATATATTCTATAGAAAAGCCTTTTTACACATATTTGAAAAATCCACTTCAATACTTTCTATGAAAAGCTCGTTTCTTTAATTATAAAAAAAAAACTTTTGTATAAAAAAGTTTTTATATTAAAAAAACTTGTCTACAGAAAGCTACATATGAACTTAAAGAAGTTGTTTTTAAGAAAGCATTTTTATAATTAAAAAAAAAAAACCTTTTTATATTTTAAAGAACTTTCTATATTCTAAAGAACATTTCTTTAAAAAGCTTTAAATATTCTAAAAGTTTCCTAAAAAAAGCTCAATACTTTCTAAAAAGATTTTCTGTAGATAATTGCATTAAATTTTATAGAAAATTTAATTACTTTCTAAAGCTTTTTTTAAATAACCCTTCTACTGTTAAGCTTATTACATTAATAAGCTCCTTTTTAAGCAGCACATAAAAACAGCGAGGATTCATTGAATTCATTCCTTTAAAACTCCCCTTAAAACTGCAATTCTTCTACTAATAAATATTCAAGTGTCGGTATTATTCCCCTGCACAAGAGTCAGTCAGAAAACACATACACACACACATTCATACACTGATTATAAATTATTCAATGATATTTTCCGTTGTAATAAAGCGCTAAAAATATAGGGGTGGAAAAACAACTAAGCTCTAATGTAAAAATATTCACCAACAAAATCGTTAGTTTTCACCCCAAAAAAACACGAATTAAAAAGGTTTTCCTCCTTAAACGCGTCATAAAAACGCGAAGCGAAGGTGATTTTCAAAAGGTAGACAGACAGACATAAAATATTGAATTACAAATATGTAATCGTAGTATTATTGTGTATTGTTGTATAACATTTAAAAAGAAGTCCCTGTAATATTTGTAATGTTTTGTTGGTCAACAGACATTTGATTTGCATTCAATGCGGAAGCAGTTTTTCCCGTTAGATTTTAATCTTTGAATTCATTCGCGACTTGATTTTTATTACACGTTTTATTTAATATACGAGTAAAAATTTTCGATCAGGGTGTATTTTATTTTTGACGGTCATGGGAAAATTATTATTTTGTAACACATTTTTATGAAACTATTGGTAAAGACAATAAATTTGAATAAAAGAAAACTAAATAAATAAGTAAAGATTGAAAAAAAAAGCAAACATATGGTTTGTGAGTTAAGAAATTTCAAAATTAAATTAATATTGATAAAGGTTGTCTATTGATATTTTGTTTAAATAAATGTTTTCTTCAGGAATTTAGTGTGAAATGTCAAGGGTCAATGTTGTAAATTGTCCATGAAACAAATACTACTTAGATGTGTGAAAAAGTTCGAAATAAATTTCCCTTGAATTGAAATAATCTTTCAAAGATTTGTTTCTGCAAATTCTGCAATCTAGTTATAGTCTAGTCGTAGTCTAGTCGTAGTCTAGTCGTAGTCTAGTCGTAGTCTAGTCGTAGTCTAGTCGTAGTGTAGTCGTAGTCTAGTCGTAGTCTAGTCGTAGTCAAGTCGTAGTCTAGTCATAGTCTAGTCGTAGTCTAGTCGTAGTCTAGTCAAATAATCTGTCAAAGATTTGTTTCTGCAAATTCTGCAATCTAGTCATAGTCTAGTCATAGTCTAGTCATAGTCTAGTCATAGTCTAGTCATAGTCTAGTCATAGTCTAGTCATAGTCTAGTCATAGTCTAGTCATAGTCTAGT
>NC_060950.1:68870709-68876050 GCF_022045245.1 Lucilia cuprina | reverse complement strand
GTCTATAGTCTAGTCTATAGTCTAGTCTATAGTCTAGTCTATAGTCTAGTCTATAGTCTAGTCTATAGTCTACCCTATAGTCTAGTCTATAGTCTAGTCTATAGTCTACCCTATAGTCTAGTCTATAGTCTAGTCTATAGTCTAGTCTATATTCTAATATATAGTCAATCAAGTCTGTAGTATAGTATAGTCTAAAAGTCATTTCTTTTTCCAAAATTTTAAATTTATTTGAATTGACTTCGTTGAAGCTTAACTTAACTGTTTATTAATTACAATTTGCTAGTAGCAACATTTTAATATTGACAATCAAAAACTGTTGACTTTCTCTATATGTTTTATATAAAAAAACAGGGGGTGTTCACATAGAGTTTGTTTATTTGTAGATGAGTTGTATTTTAAGTTCAATAACTTTTAAAATGTGTTGATCCCAATTTTCGATGTAATTTTTTATTTATTTTTTTTTCATAAATATTTCCGCATTTAAACAGCTTGTGCAACAGTAGAAATGAGTGTTCAATTTTTAGCATTTTTTTCATTTTGTTAAATAAAATATTTAACAATTAAAATCTAAACTGTGATTGTAAACAAGGAAATATGCAAAAAAAAAGAGAACAATAAAAACAAAAAGACAGACAAATGGACTGATAGACTGGATGGCAGACAGACACATATGCAGAAGTAAATCATGATTTAAAAAGCAAACAGAACAATTTTAATTTGTGAACTATAAAAAATGTAATTTTTACGCAGTTTATACAAGAATGTGTGTGTGTGTGTGCAATTAAAATCAGACTACAATTACAGAAAAAAATCAGAAACTCATCTCATAACATTCTTAGAAATTAATAATTTTAATGAAAAACAATAAAAAAGAGAGAAAAAAAAAACAACATCCTAGAATGAAAAAAAGAAGTAAAAGATAAATAGAAACAATTCATTATTTAATGTGGTGACAAAATGAGGAAAAGAATGACTACAAATATGCTTTTGCTACTGGTGCTGTTGCTGCTGCTATTTGTTGTTATTATTACTTATGACTGTTGTTGATATTGCTGAATATATATTTTTTTGTTTAACTTTTATTGCTGCTACTGCTAGCGATGTGGGTTTTAATGAAGGGAGTTGGGTAGCAAATTTGTCTGTATAATCTGTAAGTGTATAACAGAATGTTTATGCCGTATGTTGTTGTTTACTCAATTGGAATGTGTATTAAATTTCGAGCGAAATATTTTTATTTAAACTAAATGAAACATGCCAATACTAAAGCAAATGTTAATACACAACTGTATTTAAAATATAAACACTCGAGGAGATATATTTTGTTGAAAATAAAACTTTTAGGCGAACTGCAAATACTCTATATTTCTAGCCTACACTATGAGACTTGTAGATTAAACTATAGATTAGACAATAGGCTAGACTATTAACTAGAATATAGAGTAGACTACAGACAATACTAAATACTAGACTATTCAATGAACTTAGAATGTATTAAAGTATAGAATAAAGAATATTCTACAGACTAGATATAGACTAAAGACTCGACTAGACTATAGACTAGACATATAGACTATAGACTAGACTATAGACTAGACTATAGACTAGACTATAGACTAGACTATAGACTAGACTATAGACTAGACTATAGACTAGACTATAGACTAGACTATAGACTAGACTATAGACTAGACTATAGACTAGACTATAGACTAGACTATAGACTAGACTATAGACTAGACTATAGACTTGACTATAGACTAGACTATAGACTAGACTATATACTAGACTATAGACTAGACTATAGACTAGACTATAGACTAGACTATAGACTACACTATAGACTATAGACTAAACTATAGACTAGACTATAGACTAGAATATAGACTAGACTATAGACTAGACTATAGACTAGACTATAGACTAGACTATAGACTATACTATAGACTAGACTATAGACTAGACTATAGACTAGACTATAGACTAGACTATAGACTAGACTATAGACTAGACTATAGACTAGACTATAGACTAGACTATAGACTAGACTATAAACTAGACTATAGACTAGACTATAGACTATACTATAGACTAGACTATAGACTAGACTATAGACTACACTATAGACTAGACTATAGACTAGACTATAGACTACACTATAGACTAGACTATAGACTAGACTATAGACTACACTATAGACTAGACTATAGACTAGACTGTAGATTACACTATAGACTAGACTATAGACTATAGACTAAACTATAGACTAGACTATAGACTAGACTATAGACTAGACTATAGACTAGACTATAGACTAGACTATAGATTACACTATAGACTAGACTATAGACTAGACTATAGACTAGACTAGACTAGACTATAGACTAGACTAGACTATAGACTAGACTAGACTATAGACTAGACTATAGACTAGACTATAGACTAGACTATAGACTAGACTATAGACTAGACTATAGACTAGACTATAGACTAGACTATAGACTAGACTATAGACTAGACTATAGACTAGACTATAGACTAGACTATTGACTAGACTATAGACTAGACTGTAGACTAGACTATAGACTAGACTATAGACTAGACTATAGACTAGACTATAGACTAGACTATAGACTAGACTATAGACTAGACTATAGACTAGACTATAGACTAGACTATAGACTAGACTATAGACTAGACTATAGACTAGACTATAGACTAGACTATAGACTAGACTATAGACTAGACTATAGACTAGACTATAGACTAGACTATAGACTAGACTATAGACTAGACTATAGACTAGACTATAGACTAGACTATAGACTAGACTATAGACTAGACTATAGACAAGACTGTTGACTATACTATAGACTAGACTATAGACTAAACTAGACTATAGGCTAAACTAGACTGTAGACTAGACTATAGTCTAGTCTATAGACTAGACTATAGTCTAGTCTATAGACTAGACTATTGACTAGACTATAGACTAGACTATAGACTAGACTATAGACTAGACTATTGACTAGACTATAGACTAGACTATAGACTAGACTATAGACTAAACTATAGACTAGACTATAGACTAGACTATAAACTAGACTATAGACAGGACTATAGACTAGACTATAGACTAGACTATAGAATAGACTATAGACTGGACTATAGACTAGATTATAGACTAGACTATAGACTAGACTATAGACTAGACTATAGACTAGACTATGACTAGACTATGACTAGACTATGACTACACTATGACTACACTATGACTACACTATGACTACACTATGACTACACTATGACTAGACTATGACTACACTATGACTACTCTATGACTAGACTTTTTCAAGTGTAGGGTATAAAAAATCACACTTTTTTCCAGCTTCTGCTGCTGTCAAAGTACTAGACACCATAAAAATAATAACACATCAAGCAATGCCGGTGATGCGGTTGTTTTTTTTTTTTTGAAACCTACTTGTTGTAGTAGTTCCTTTAATATTTGTTGTTGTTTTAGCTTTTGCTATTTCTGTTGCTTTTATGAATTTTTTTAAAAAATTTACCACAAAACAAAAAATATTAAAATTGAAACCACTATAGCGTCATAAAATAATATACTCTCTAGTAGTAACAATGAAAACAACAAAAAAAATAGCAAAATTATAAGTGACGACAATACGCCCACGTATCATATGGAGCTCATCAAAAAAAATAGTAAACATAAGAATAAAAATAGACAAACAAAAAATAATGGAAATAATACAACAACCTGTCGATTTTTGTATTGTAAAAAAATACGAATGTTGGGTGTTGGATGGTTGGATGCAGGTAGAAGCCAAGTACATGTATGTATATATATATACCTATGTATGTATATGTAACTGAGATTGCGAAAACTCTATAATAGATGCAAAATTTTTAGGCGGACAATTTTAGAAGTAAGTTTTCATTTAAAGTATTTGGAAAAACAGATTTGTTTATTATTTAAAATCAAAGTCAAATGGAAACTTCTGAAAATGTGCTGTTTATTCCGAAATTATCTTAGTAACTTTTCAGTCTATCCTGGTGTTTTCGCTCTTATTCATAAATACATATTGATGAAGTTACAAAAAAAATTAATGTTACTCATACGACGACACACATACCACAGACACCTAAGCCAAAGGCAAGCAAGCAACAACGCTTTCTAAAAAGAGAAGAAATTTCCATTGTATACCTGATGTTACTGGAGTTTCCCAGTAAACATGTGGCTATAAAACTCTATTTCGATAATGAAATAAAAATTATTAAAGAAGTCCTTAATTATTAAATTAAAATTATTTACCTCATATGAAAATTCAAAAGTCTATCAAAATTTAAATGTTTATTTATTGTTTGTTGGGATGTACTTTTTTTACTTCTCTATGCACTGCTTTCTATAAAGTTGAGTTGCGTTTTCTAGTATTGTATTGTAATGTCGTTTAAAAGCTATTAAATGCATTATTATTACAATTCTTACGAAAATGTCAAATACTATACAGGAAGATATGTTCAAGAACTAATGTATTTTAAGCGCACAACACACATACACAGACAACTAAATATAAAAATCTAAGGATCGCCATTAGTGAAAACAATAAATCAAAAAATTTTATATTCTTTAAATTCAAACTCTAAATAGCTATTAACAAAAATGTTAATGTCTAATCTTTATTTGTTTTTCATTATTTTTAAACATTTCTTTTCCAGTTTCACTGATCACAGTCTTTTTTAATACATTCTTCTCACTCATTGATGCTTTTAAAATAATGTATTTGTTTACCTTCATTGTAAACAAGATATCTTGATATCATTATTGTTATTGCCATCATCATAATCATCATTATCATCATCACCAGTAGCAGCCGTATTGTCATTATAATAATTATTATTAACGTTATTATTATGAGTTATATTTTTTATTTTATTAAACCTAAAATAAAATATTGCAAATTTGTATTTTCACTTTAAATATTCTGGAAAATTTCTACACTTGCCGATCATTTAAACTTGATTGATTAAATAAAACGTCAAATTTTTGACACTTGCAAAGTGTTTAACGTTTTATCGAAATATTAATATATCAGACTATATATTAGTTTTCAGATTGGCCTATAGATAAGGTTATAAAGTACACAATAGATTAGACTATAGACTACAATATAGACTAGACTATAGACTAGACTATAGACTAGACTATAGACTAGACTATAGAATAGACTATAGACTAGGCTATAGACTTGACTATAGACTAGACTATAGACTAGACTATAGACTAGACTATAGACTAGACTATAGACTAGACTATAGACTAGACTATAGA
>NC_060950.1:68862877-68870609 GCF_022045245.1 Lucilia cuprina | reverse complement strand
TTTTGTTTTTGGCATAATTCCACATCCAACTAAAACACCAATCCCATCATCATTAATAAAAATCTGCCATACATGTGTAAAACTTGAAATCATTTTTATGTAAATCATTTTATTGCTATTTTGTAAATTGTGAAAAAAATGTTTTCATTGTAATCAATTCAAATCGTATAAACTTTAATTCCCATAGCAGACATCAGTTCAATTTTTTTGGAAATATTTAAATTTGTTTTTTTTTTGTGTAAATTATATTTGTTTTTAAATACATAAAAAAGTTTACTAACCTAATTAGTTGTTTGATTGGATATTTTAATCTTTAGATAATATATATTTTTTTAAAGTTTACTGTTCTTGATAAAGTTTAGATTGAAATAAGTGTTTTGATGAAACAACTGCGGTAGTTTGAAGTTTTGCATATTGTAGTCTTAAGTAACGATAGTCTTTTTTGATTATAGTCATTTCTATAGTATGAGTTATAGTCACCCTTGTAGTTTTTTCTATAACCTTTTCTACAATCTACTTTATAGTCAAGACTGCTGTTCATAGTCTCGACAATTATCTTATATAGTCTTGCCTATAATATTGCCTAAAGTCTTACTTCTAAATTTGTATTTCGTCCTTCATATAGTCCTGTCTATTGTCTTGTCTATAATCTTTACTTCAGTCTTCTCTACAGTCTTTTTTATAGTCATATCAATAGCCGATTGACTATTGTCTTGTCTGTAGTCTTATCTACAGTCTTTTCTATAGTCTTGTCTATAGTTTGGTTTATACTCTTCCTATTGTCTTCCTAATGTCTTGACTATAGTCTTGTTTAGAGTCTAAACTATAGTTTTGTCTGTAGTCTTGTTCATAATCTTGTATATAGCCTCGACTTTAACCTTATCTATAGTCTGGACTTTACTCTAGTTTTTATTTATAGTCTTGGTTATAGTTTTGTCCTAAGTCTTAACTTTTCCCTTGTCTATAGCCTTGTCCATAGTTTTTACTATAATCTTGTCTTGTTTATAGTCATAGTCTTGACTATAGTCTCGTCTATAGTATGTTTATGGTCTTCTCTATAGTATTATAGATTTTTATAATCTTAACTATTGGTTTATCTTTATCCTTTTTAATAGTCTTGTCTATAGTCTTTTGTCTATTGTCTTGTCTATAGATTTCTCTATAGGCTTGTATATACAGTATTGTCTTGTCTATAGTCTTTTCTACAGTCTTATAAATAGTTTTTTTCTATAGTCTTGTCTATAGATTTGTTTATGCCTACAGTCTTTTCTAAAGTCTTGACTATAGTCTTGTTTATAGTCTTGACTATAGTTTTGTCTGTAGTCTTGTTAATAGTCTTGGACTATCCTCTATTTTTATCTATAGTCTTGTCTGTTGTCCTCAGTATAAAGGCTACAGTCTTGTCTTGTTTAAAGTCCTGTTTATTGTCATGTCTATAGTCTTGTCTACAGCCATTTGACTAGTGTCTTGTCTGTAGTCTTGTCTATAGTCTTGTCTATAGTCTTTTCTATTGTCTATTTTATGGTCTTGTCTATGGTCTGGACTATAGTCTATTCTGTTGCCTTGTTTATAGTCTTTTCTATAGTCATTTCTATAGTCTTGTCTATAGTCTTGTCTATAGTCTTGTCTACAATCTTGTCTATAGTCTTGTCTTTAGTCTTGCCTATAGTCTTGTCTATAGTCTTGTCTATAGTCTTGTGTACAGTCTTGTCTATAGTCTTGTTTATTGTCTAGACTATAGTCTATTCTATTGCCTTGTTTATAGTCTTGAATATAGTATTTTCTATAGTCTTGTCTATAGTCCTGTTTAGGGTATTGTCTATGGTCTAAACTATAGTCTATTCTATTGCCTTGTTTATAGTCTTTTCTATAGTCATTTCTATAGTCTTGTCTATAGTCTTGTCTATAGTCTTGTCTATAGTCTTGTCTATAGTCTTGTCTTTAGTCTTGTCTATAGTTTTGTCTATAGTCTTGTCTATAGTCTTGTGTGCAGTCTTGTCTATAGTCTTGTTTATGGTCTTGTCTATGGTCTTGACTATAGTCTTGTCTATAGTCTTGTCTATAGAATTGTCTATAGTCTTGTCTATAGTCTTGTCTATAGAATTGTCTATAGTCATGTCTATAGTATTGTCTATAGTATTGTCTATAGTCTTATGTACAGTCTATATCTATACTATATCCTTACAATCTTGTCCGTCTTGCATATTGTCTTGTCTATAGTTTTATCAGTAGTCTTGCCTATAGTTTTATCTGTAGTCTTGCCTATTGCTTAGTCTATAATCTTGTTCCTAGTATTGTTTTCTAAACTGTGTATGATCTGAAATATAGTCTTATGTTTAGTTATGATGAAAGTCTATTTCTTTAAGAAGTTTAATCTGTAGTCCATATTCCAACTGTGTGTAATGGGATTAAAATATCTGACAAAACTTTAATATTTTATTTAATTGTAACTTTAAACGTTTTTATAGTTTATAAATTTATGAAAAAACGTTTAAGCTTTAAAAGTCCGTACAGACGGCAGGTTGTACATTAGTTTTGTAAGGGATAATTATCTATAATTTCATAAAGTTATTTACTTAAAATCAACAAAGATATTAAACATTTTCTATAATTTTATAATTATAGAAATATAATCCAGCCATTAGAGAGGTAAATTGTTTACACGCGTCAAACTAAAAGCTTTTTCTTACTTATACCTTTACTTAGTGTATGTAGTATGAGATTCAAAAAATATAGGTTATTCCGAAAAAAGGCAAATTTTTAAAATAAGTTAATTTAACGATTAGATATGGTAATAGAGTTTATTGGGATATTGACTTTATTCTTACGAAAAAAATTTACTTTTAAAATTTTGTTTTTAGAAAAAGTTTTTGGTGGTTGAATTTTTTAAATTAACAGTAGTTTTGGACACCCTAACTATAAGTGTTTATATGTATTTATTATTATTTTTTTATATTATCATAAATGTACAACATTTTTATGCACATTTAATGTTCGGTTTATGTATGTATCTGAAAGTTAATGCCAGGCACCAAAAGTAACCATTATTACTACATTTATAGATATTTCGTATAAATTTCCTTTCTCTGACACGTGTTTATAAATTTTGATTTGTATTTACTAATCATTCACTAATAACTTAGTCCAAACATTTATAACATCTTATAGTACATTAAGAGTCAATTCCAAAAGTATTACTGATTGATCTGTAAGCTAAAGTAACAAATTTCTCTTAATTCCCTTACAAGTTTAAAGACCCCTTTCAAAGTAATGTTTAGTTAAAAACATCCTGAATTTTTTTTATAAAATATTTTTTAAATTTTAACAATAATTAATCTTAGTCTTTTAAAAACTTAAAGTGTTTGTAAAACTGCTTAAAAATTCGTTTTATCAAATCATTCTTAAAGTTTAAATTTAAACTGGAAGTTGCAACTTAATAATCAACCCACGCATAATTGCACGCAATTAATTAACGCCATAACGTAACGATCAGTAACTGCGCAAAGATCTCCATAAAATAAAGATTGAAATAATAATAAAAAAACGAAACAAAATCGATGAAAATAAAACATAAAAAATATAAAATAAACGACGACGACGTTTAAATTTGTTTTCGTGAGTATTTTTTTGAAATTAATGACAACAATTTATAAATGTCGACTGCCACCGATACGATATATAAATATATATATTTTTTTGCATTTTGGCAAAAGTTTAAAAACGTTTATACATCTACATAAATATAATTCATACATATTTGTATTTTGGTTATAACAATATTACTTATAGTTTAGTACGATTCTCTATAAGTATCTTTATAGGTATGCATACAAAAAAAATGTAATGACAGATAGTCGTTTAACGGCTGATTGATTTCGACAAGCAACGCCAGTTCCCCAATATATAGGCATGGAATACTCACTCATAATTCTATATACGATTTCTTTAAGGCGACACCAAGATGCACACAATTTAGTCATCGAGATGGGCAGACAGACTTATATAGCAAGTTAAACCATAAATATTCATGTGTTCGGTTTGGGGGTTTTCGTGAGGAGTAGCGCTAGAGAGGAAAATTCTGCAGACAAACAGATGAATATGACTTTTTTTTCATATTTGTACAATGAAAACTACTAGAGGAGGTAGGATATCATGGGTTTGTAATAAATTCTGTAACGCTATAAAACTATGGTTCATATTTTAACTATAACTAGATTATAGTATAGCTTTGGCTACACTATAGATTTAACTATATGCTGGATATAATAGACGAGATTACAAATTATAGCATAGACAAGACTATATACTAGACTGCGAAACAAACTACACTAGACTAGACTATAGACTAGAATATAAACCAAACTACAGACTTTATTGTAGAACAGGATACAGATTATAGACTAGACTATAGATTAAACTATAAATTAGACTATAGAACAAACTATAGATTAGACTACAGACTAGAATATAGACTAAGCTAGACTAGACCAGACTATAGACTAGAATTTAAACTAGACTATAGACTAGACTGTAGACTAGACTGTATAGTAGACTATAGACTAGATTAGACTATAGACTGGACAATAGACTAGACTATAGACTAGACTATAGACTAGACTATAGACTAGACTATAGACTAGACTATAGACTAGACTATAGACTAGACTATAGACTAGACTATAGACTAGACTATAGACTAGACTATAGACTAGACTATAGACTAGACTATAGACTAGATTATAGACTAGACTATAGACTAGACTATAGACTACACTATAGACTAGACTATAGACTAGACAATACTATATCGGGTATCACATATTAGAAAGAACTATAGACTAGGCTACAGACTAGAATATAGACTCGAATATTCATTATCGGGTATCATTCGTTCGGACCTGTCCTATTTTAATTTCGTTAATTATTTTTCCTCATTCTCTCTTTTTAACGAGTTATAGCTTCACACGTAGCTCGTTCATATAAATATGTACAAAAGTCAATTCAATTGGACTGCTGCAAGTCCATTGCGAGTATGTGTTTTGCATTAAAAATATTTTTAAACGAACCAAGTTGAGCATGTGCCAACGAATTATGTGACACATTTATCGATTCTTTAAATGATGTACGAGACGGCGGTAAAACGTAAAACACAATCAAAAGTAAAATATTTCAATTTAATAAAACGTGGTAAAAATTTTCAATGACTCCAGCTTAACTAAGAAGAACACCAGATGATCTCTTAAACCAAGTGCAATAGTCTTCATACACTTTGCAAAACGTTAAGAAATTCTTAATTTTCGGTGGCGATTTTCAATATGCCTGTATACAGATTAGCTACTGTTACGGCTGTAGCTGTGTCCGTTCTGGTCTGGTCGCTTAATAATTGTCATAATCTTAATGCCCCTCCTGCTGGGTCTGTGCTTGCCCAAAAATTACGAGTTCGCGGAAATCAAAGCAGCAGAAGGAGAAAAACAATAAAATCTGCCACCAAAAAAATATCGCACAAAGGTGTATTGAATGTTGAAATAAAATTATTAAAAAAGACAAGAAGAGAAAATAAAAAGACCACATGTGGTCTGCTAAAGTATTTCATTATGCTAAAAATGAAAATGCTTCCTTTTTCGGGATAATCCCTAAGCGTGCATGTTAGCGCTATAGTCTGGCGGTGGTGGCGGCAGATGTTATTGATAACAACCTCTACTTATGAAATATTATCCCTCTCTAACTCATTGATCACAAGAGTAGAGAGAGGAAATATAGGAATTTTTTCCCTGCAACAGCATCTTTACGCTTAACAAGATCGCAATTAATTTACGCTGATAAATCTTGAAGTGCTAACTACATGACAACAACAAAGTAGCAACACAAATGACTCTGTCTATAGGTGTGGGGATAAATGGTTGCAACACCATTCAGCATTTCTTGGCCCTTGAACGTTTCGCTTCACTACAAATGATCGTTGGGGACTGAGATTTTTAGCATCATGTTAAATGTTGTGTTGTAGTACACCTACATGTGCAAAAACGAACAGAAACAGAAACAACAACAACATTTACATTTAATTTGTTTGCAACATGCGTAAATTGATGGCCGTTATTAGCCCAAAAGGTACATGTTAAATATTTCATTGTTACTGGTAAGTCGGGAGGAGAGCCAACACCATTATTTACACTGGACTAAATTGAGCTAAGATCTGCGATGAGATTTTCACAGGGTTGTCATGTAAAATATTTAGAATTTTCTTTTATAAATTGATCGCACGACGATAAGACTATGACTAGACTATGACTAGACTATGACTAGACTATGACTAGACTATGACTAGACTATGACTAGACTATGACTAGACTATGACTAGACTATGACTAGACTATGACTAGACTATGACTAGACTATGACTAGACTATGACTAGACTATGACTAGACTATGACTAGACTAACACTAGATAACTGCTCTTTAAGATCATCAAATATTGAGTTAAATAAGAAATTGTGTAAATGAAATATTTTGGCAACTCTTAACACTTAATGGCTACTGGTTTCCAACGAAAATAATTATTTTGACTTGTACATGCGGTCCGATAAAAATTATGTGTAACTTGAGTAACTTGGAAGCAAACTAATATTTGTTGTAACTACATCAGATCAATTTAATTCAGCGAAAAAAAATTCTACGACATAAAAAAGTTTAAATATTAAAACTATTATTTAAATAATCGGAAGGAAACTTAAAGCTATTTTTAAGGCACACACATGATCAACCATTTCTTAAAAGATGCGTGACTGGTACTAATTACATGTCTCGACGATAATCAACACGTGCTTTAGACAAACACTTACTTACAAACTACTAAAACTGTCCTCTACAGCTCTTTAAAGGCTACACTAACAAAGTCAGTTCCATATATAAGCTTTTCTTGTTAATATAGATTACAATCGTACCAACAGGTACGATTACGTCTTGACCATTGCTGGCACTCTAAAACAGGACACTGTTCTTACAGGCTAGTAAGTGTCTGTGTGTGTGCATAAATATGCCTGCAGCACATTAAAAAGGCAAAACATGCTCGAATGTCTTGTTTGTTCGTTTGCCTCAAAACGATCATAAAAGATGATTCACAGATCTAATGTCATTTACATGAAACATTTATTCCATTCATACTCTCCGTCTGTGTACTTCTGGATTTTACGATTCTTGGTGCGTCTTTGGGCATACATTTAACGTCTTAATAGCTGTACGAGGCAATATTTACAACAAAAAAATATTTAAAAATGTTCAACGTATTGTAACGTTTGGTGGCATATTTAGTTTCGTTTGTAATTGTTTTTGATTTTTTTTCTTTTTTAACTTTTGGTTAAATACGTAGTATAGGGAAGCCGCACGCATAGCTTAGCATAGCTGCTCAAGGAGCCAAAAAATGAAAAAACACATCCCACTATGTGTTCTTTATAATCATTATTATTTATAAACGTATTTATGCATATTACGAAAACATAATGAATGAATCAATGTTCGGTTGTTTCCTTGAATCTTGATACATGCTCTTTGGCTTGTCTGGACTTTTTACGTTTGAATACCATCTTTAGTGTGACAACACGTATTTCAGTGGAAATGCTAATTAGTTTAAATAAAATAATTTTATTTACATTTGCAAGGCACGAAAGGAATGAATAAAGTGTTATTGTCAAAATTATTAAATGATTACCGAAGGGCCATTTTTAATGGTCATAA
>NC_060950.1:68858701-68862777 GCF_022045245.1 Lucilia cuprina | reverse complement strand
TGATTTCAAGTTTTACACATGTATGGCAGATTTTTATTAATGATGATGGGATTGGTGTTTTAGTTGGATGTGGAATTATGCCAAAAACAAAACAACAACGAAAAAAAAATAGTTATTGTTTAAAATATACACCAAAAAATACAAAATTTACTATTTCTAGTGGCTGGCTTGTTGGTCGGTCGGTCGGTCGGTCGGTTGTCATTTCAGTTTTTTGACGCTAAAAACAGCTGCTTTTGTTTAATTTTAATTCGATTCGTTGATGCAGCAACAACAAATTAGCAATTTCAGGAAATTGTAACAAATTAGTGGCAAAGTGATTAGTAACGCCGCATTGATTAATTAAAAACTTAATAAAACAATTGTGTGTTCTAGAACTAGTACTGGTGTTTTAAGAATTTACGCTTTAACTTTGTTAATAATTAGAATTTTTTTGTATTTTAACCTTTAACATGTTTATTACTTTGTAGGGAAAATATAAATTTTTATCATTGAAATTATATCTTTACACTTGCAATTAAACTGTAATTTTTTCAAACAACTGTGGTTAAAAGTGTTTTTGATATTTGGTGGGAGTAAATTTAATACAATCTTAACATGCATATTGTAGAGGTGTTTGTTTTTCAGTTGTTTTTTTTTTCTGATAAAAAAGCCCCCAAAGTTAAAAAAAATTCATTTCAAGTCATTAAATGTGCCACACATTCCTCATCATAAGTTGCATACCAAATATACACCTCGCATTTATTTCTTTTTTGTTGAATCACCACAAATAATTATGAATTTCATAAGTTTGAGGGAGTAAGAAAGAAAAAAAATATGAAAAAAATAAAATTATCTAGATATTAGACATACAACTCAATTATAAATGAATAAGTCCGATACATACTTACGCCTGTAAACGTGATCACATTCATATAAATCGGACAGTCCGTCCGATGGTCATAGTAGTGGTGGTTTAACAATCTTTTTGAAAAAACACATTTTCTAATGATGTTCCTTAGCAGCAGATTAAAAGGTGTTTTTTACATTTCTTATTAAGTTGGTAACAAATTTTCTTAATCTTATTGTGGTTAAGCCAAAGTTGCGGTTACTTTTATAGGTTAAGAAAGTTTTTATCATAATTGAAGTTTTTACATCTTAAGATTTTCTAAAAGTTGATAAAGTTTTCTTTAAAACGATTATCTAATATTAACTTTAATAAATACTTTTACAATAGATAAGACAATAGCCCAACTATAGACCACACTAGAGTCTAGACTAGAGGCAGGACTATAGTTCTGACTATATTTAAAACTATAGTCCATTTTATTTGCAACATTATACTTAAGACTATAGATCACTCAAAAGACACCACCACATTAAAGACAAAACTATAATCTAGATTATGGACAAGACTATAGTCCCGACTATAGTACAGACTATAGTATACAAGGTTTAAGGTATAAACTATATTCCAAACTTTTGTAAAGACTATAGACTAAAACATAGCTTACACTTTAGGAAAGACTATAGTCTAGACTATAGTTCAGACTGCAGACAATACTGCAGTTCAGACTATAGACAAGACTACAGTTCAGACTATAGACAAGACTATAGTCCAGACTATAGACTAGACTATAGTCCAGACTATAGACAAGACTATAGTAAAGACTATTGATAAGACTATAGTCCAGAAAGCTATATGAAGTCTATAGATAATACTTCAATCCATATTATAAACAAGACTTTAGTGCAGAATAAAGACAAGATTTTAGTCCAGACTATAGATCATCCAAGGCAACGGTCCAGACTATAAACAAAACTATAGTCCGGACTACAGATAGGATTATAATCCAGACTATAGATACAAATATAAATCAGACTATAGACAGGAATATTGTTCAGACACTAGATACAAAGGTCAGACTATAGTCGATAGTACAGAGTTTAGGCAAAATTAAACACAAGACTCTCGAGAAGACTATAGACAAAAATCAGGACAAGGCTATAGGCAGGTCTATAGACAATACTATAGACATGTCTATAGACACGAAGAAGTGTATAGTTAAGACTTTATATAAGAATATAGACCAGATTGTAGACAACACTATATATAGTCCACACTAAAAATAAGACTATAGACAAGACTTTAGACAAAACTTCAGTCCAGAATATAGACAAGACTTTAGTCCAGATTATAAACCAGACAAGACTAGGGTCCAAACAATAGACATTTTTAGATAAAACTACAGTCCGAAATCTACATACATATAGCCCAGACTTTAGATTATTATAAACAAGACAATCGAGAAAACTATAGGTAAGTCTATAGACAAGGATATAGACAAGTCTTTAAACAAGGCTATACATGTGTAAGGTTATATGCACAGCCAAAGACAGACCATAGACAAGGCTTTAAACAAGAATATAGTCCGGAATGTAAACAAGACTGTAGTCCAGACTATAGTCGAGATTGGAGACTAAACTTAAGGACTAGAAGTTTAGTGAACAAGTCTATAGACAAGACTTTAAACAAGGCGATAAACAAGACCATGTGTATGATTATAGAAATAGCTGTAGACAAGACTATAGTCCAGACTATAGACAATACTATAAACAAGACTATAGTTCAGACTATGGACAAGACTATGTATAGTTCAGGCTATAAACAAGACTAAAGACGGGAATATACACAAGACTATAGTTCAGACTATTTACTCTTGTAAATATAGTCCAGCCAGTAGTCTCAACAATTGCCCAGACTATAGTCAAAACCGTAAACAAGACTTTAGTATTAGATATTTAATGAAAATTTTTTGTGAAATTTTTTAAAAAAATTTTGATTTCTACAATTTTGTTACAATTCCTTAAATTCTTTAAAATAATATTTTTGTTTATATTCTCTTCATCTTTATCGTTACTTATTCACTTATCAGTAATGTCTTAATATGTTTAATAATTCTTCTAAATTGCTTCCCCTTCCTCAAGAAAATCTGCATTATTTAAATCTGATCTAATCTAAACCCTTACCATATAACATCAAAATAAATTGCAATAGCTATCACAACACCACCTTTAGAGAAACTTCTTTTACTATCTTCGAAAAATCTTTCTAACAACCTTAAGACTTTGAGTGATTTTTGTCAATTTTCCATTTTAAACTTTTAACTACCCAACCACAACTCCATTACTGATTTCCTTTAAACTTTTAACACTTTAAGGCTCAAAAAATAAATGTCTTTTTCTCTGGCTACAACATTAAATTCAATATTTCCAATAATTCATGATAAATTTTAAGGAAATACTGCTTTTACACCTTAAAAAAAATCACAAACATTCTAAGGAAAACCATATTTTAGTGTCTTAAAACCTTCTACACACAACCCTTTAGGTAATAAAAAAAGTAATAGGTAAAGGGGTTAAAAGGGTGTTTTGTTGGTATTCGTAAGTGTGGGAAGATATAATCAATATTATTTTTCAATAAATTGCCATTATTTGACATTATGTTGTGCGGTGGGTGAACGTGCGTTAAAGAGAGGGCAGATATAAATCGCATTTCCTGAATATATCATAAATGTACACATGTAAAAGTATAAAGAAATATGAAAAGTTTTATATTTCCATTTTCGTCTTTTTATAAAATTATATGCTTTAGATATAAAAGCATAATCTTTTTTTTTATATATTTAGATGTTGTAATTATTTGACAGTTAATGTTTTTTATTGACATTTGATGAGAAATGAATTGTTAAGATATGACAAAATATGTTTTTTTTTTCACTTATTTTCTTTTTAAAATTTTCGTCATTTTTATATTTTGTATGAAAATTTTTCGGATTTGGGAGGTGGAGGTTTAATTAATCCCCTTTCCCGCGGAGAAAATCTACTCGACTGGACTGGACTATATATTACACTATATACTACACTTTACACTATACTATAGACTAAACGATAGACTATACTATACTATAAACTAAACTATAGACAAGACTAAAGACTAGACTATAGACTAGACTATAGACTAGACTATAGACTAGACTATAGACTAGACTATAGACTAGACTATAGACTAGACTATAGACTAGACTATAGACTAGACT
>NC_060950.1:68857125-68858601 GCF_022045245.1 Lucilia cuprina | reverse complement strand
AACTGAACTAGAACTGAACTAGAACTGAACTAGAACTGAACTAGAACTGAACTAGAACTGAACTAGGACTGAACTAGAACTGAACTAGAACTGAACTAGAACTTAACTTGAACTGAACTAGAATGTAACAAGTTTTGAAATATGCCTGAGCTTAACAATTATAATTTACAAATGAAAAATGAGATTTATGAACTGTTTTTCAAAAACTGATTAAATTCAAAACTCATTAAAGAATGACTTTGCACTGTAAAAACCTTCTAACAAAAGCAGCTTATTTTAGTTTGAAGTTTTTTTTTTATAAAATAAACAAAATCAAAATAAAACGCTGAAAACATTTTGTTGTTTTGGTTTTATCGTGATTTATCAGAAAATAATTTTGCACTACATTCTATTGTTGCTTTGTACTTATTAAAAATATATATTTCTGTGTCAATTTTTTTAGCTTCTTTAGAGCAGAGAAAGTAAATTGAGTTATATTTTTTTCGAAAAATTAATAAGCTTAGTTACGCATTAAGTTTTGGCAATAATTAACAGTTTTCATAATTAATTTCAAATTATTTGACACCATTTTTGAAATAACTTTTAAAATAAACGATAAAACTGCTATAATTAAATCAAAATATTTTGAAATATAATATTTGTTTTTAAACTACAAGTTTCAAAAAAAAAAAAAAAAAAAAAAAAAACATTAAACTTCATACATTATCATATATATGAGATCGTAAAAAACCCCCATAATTAGTTAAATTATTTAAAAATTAACAAATTTATTTATTTATCTTCATATCTATCGATTTAACATACAGTTAGTTTCACAAGAGTTATTAGCTCATAAACTTCGATACATATCAAATTAATGTGATGATTTTGAAAATCAATTAATTTAATGACATTTTTTCGTTTTATTAACAAATTCCGCCAACTCGTTTTATTTTTCAAAATTTTAAATACAACTTTCACTTAACTTTTAATTTCAAATATTTATTTAAAAGTTTTTTTGGAAAGAATTTATTTTAGAATTTATAAATAATTTTTTCAGATTAGAATTAATTTTGAAACAAAATTTTTACAGTCATTAACATCTTGTTATAAAAAAAATTTTGCAATAGTTATAAAAAGGTGTTTCTTAAGGAAATAGTTTCTTGATTTTACAATATGTTAAAAAGTTTTAATTCATTTATTGCCAATATAGTTTTTATAGTAAAAAAAGCAAAAGTTGCTAAAAAAAAAGTATTATAAAATTTATTTAAAATTTATTTATGCAACATTATACATTAAAAGTAATAAAAACTTTAATGAGAAATCTTATAATTCAAGTCAGATTGAATAATTTAATTTAGATCTAATGCCTAGAACTGAACTAGAACTGAACTAGAACTGAACTAGAACTGAACTAGAACTGAACTACAACTGAACTAGATCTGAACTAGAACTGAATTAGAACTGAACTAGAACTGAACTAGAACTGAACTAGAA
>NC_060950.1:68846586-68857025 GCF_022045245.1 Lucilia cuprina | reverse complement strand
TAGACTAGACTATAGACTAGACTATAGACTAGAATATAGACTAGACTATAGACTAGACTATAGACTAGACTATAGACTAGACTATAGACTAGACTATAGACTAGGCTAAAGACTAGACTAGAGACTAGACTAAAGCCTAGACTAAAAACTAGACTGTAAACTAGTTAGGCTATAGTTTAGACTTTTGTCAAGACAAAACTCTAAAGAATATATAAAATCAGATTCCTTTAACAGATCTTAAAAACATCATTTCAAAACCCAATTTAATGTTACAATTAACACGTTAACATTAACGTTATTGTTATTTAAATTGGAATAGCAAAAACAAATACATACACACTTTTAGTTAACTTGTAGTACATCTATAAAATTGCTGATATATGTTAGGACAAGAAACATCTTCAATTAATTTGAAATTAACATATTGGAGACAATCATACACACATACATAGGCAATAAAATGCTACAAATTATGATCAATTTTGTTTAGAGTTTGTATGTGTAACATGTTAATTTTTCAATGTTTTTTTTTAATTTAAAAACAATTTAAATTTTCACAGGTTGTACTATAAGGTATAAGCCGACAACTTACTTTTTGGTTAACCTAAGCAATAAATCACCAAAATGGTGTTTTTTTTCTTTCGTTCACCTTTAGGTTTGGAAAACTATTGATGACAAGAAAGTTCCGCTGTTGTTGATGTTGATGATGATGGTAGTGCTAGAGCTATAAGTTAAGAGTTTTGTTATCTTGTGAGTAGAGACGGACACAAAATTAATATCAAAACATTAAGATTTTAAGAAAAGGTTTAAACAAATATGTCGGGTAATTTATAGACATGTAACACCCATGATATCCTATAAGAAAAACATCTACTTACTACAACTACTACTTAAGAAATCCATTTAAAAATCAAATTTCAAACCAAAAGAAAAAAAACTGATAAAAATTGAAATCATTTCTTTTGGTTTTGGTGGGGAGTGTAAGATATCTTCATTACCCAAAACTTACATCGTAAGAGTGTGTAAAAACGATATGAAGTAGAGAGCAGGAATACACTAATGACACCTCAATAAATCATTTGAAAGGTGAGACATTAAGTGCAGCTACGCCACCTTTAGTTGCATACATATGTATGTGTATGTAGGTATATATGTATTTATCTCCATAATGGGGAGGCTGTTAACTCAATAAGTCCAGAGAATTTTAACAAAAAAAAAACTAAATTAGATAGATAGCTTTAGACAGACGACCCAGGAACAGACAGATATTCAATACTTTTTAACACCGTTAGATTTGAAATTCTACTTATACATGTGTACACACATACATATATACATGTCCATAAGCTGTAGCTCAGTAAACATTCATATTAATATGCAAATCAAGCTATCTCCAAATCTTTTAAATACAAACATATGTTTATATGTAAATATCTAGAAGAAAAATGCTTGTATCTTCAAAAAAAAAGTGTCAAAAAATGTTTAGAGTAAAAAATGTATTTTTTCTTTTTATTTTTATTTTTGTTCAACTTTATTGATATGTCAAACGTATCAATAGTATTTTAACTGTATGTTTTGGTTTATGAAAATTTATTAAAAAATTTATATTATTTTTTTCTCTATTTTTTCTAGTTTCTACTTTTAACGCGTGCCTAATTCATTTCTTCTTTTTTTTTACACATCTAACCCTAATACCTTTTACTATGGCCCTAATAAGGCTACACGTTTTTCATGATTCTTTTCGTTTTTTTCCCAATTTTGTTTATTTAAAATAAAAGTGATATCGCGTGCTGGAATCACTGATTTTTTCTTATGTTTTCCCTATTAACTTAGAAATTTGTGTATTTCAACATTTTTTTAAATTAGATGGAAAGACGGAACTGATTAATATTAGTTGACAGTATTATAATTATGTTTATATGAAAATTACACATGCGTTAGGTTAATTTATTAATGCAGTAAGTTAAAAAAAAATGAAAAATAAAAAAAATTATATATATTTAAACAAAACTAAACTATTAAAGTATCATGCAACAGGTTGTGGGATCGTCTATCGTTCAAGCGTCAAATGTAATGGGTTTGTGAAGCGTAAAGCTTTCATGATGATGACATGTTGGTATTACAATACACATATTAAAAATTATTTATATAACTAGCATGAATTTTAAATTAAAAAAATAGAACCACTTGTTTACACTAAAATGTTCTCTATATCTGTTAAATAACAAAATCTAATAAGCCAAAAAAAATCACTTGGCTAAGCCAAAAACTCTATATTATCGTATGCGGCTCTCATAAACTAGATTATGGACAAATTACTTATGCTGTAATGAAGATGGTAAGTAGTAAGTCAAATAGAGAGCAAGTATTCACTCGCCATGTATTTACTAATGAAAAGAGTAAGCACTATAGTCCAGATCATAGATTAATCTCTCGTCCATTCTATGTACTCTTCTATAGTTAAGTCCAAGCCATAGACTACTCTAAATTCTAGAGTTGACTATGCCATAGCCATTCTCCATTTAGTAGTCAAAATTAAAGACTCTACTTAAATCCAGACTATAGTCTATTCTGTATTCCAGACTAAACACAAATAATATCAGTTCAGTTCTAGTTCTAGTTCAGTTCTAGTTCAGTTCTAGTTCAGTTCTAGTTCAGTTCTAGTTCAGTTCTAGTTCAGTTCTAGTTCAGTTCTAGTTCAGTTCTAGTTCAGTTCTAGTTCAGTTCTAGTTCAGTTCTAGTTCAGTTCTAGTTCAGTTCTAGTTCAGTTCTAGTTCAGTTCTAGTTCAGTTCTAGTTCAGTTCTAGTTCAGTTCTAGTTCAGTTCTAGTTCAGTTCTAGTTCAGTTCTAGTTCAGTTCTAGTTCAGTTCTAGTTCAGTTCTAGTTCAGTTCTAGTTCAGTTCTAGTTCAGTTCTAGTTCAGTTCTAGTTCAGTTCTAGTTCAGTTCTAGTTCAGTTCTAGTTCAGTTCTAGTTCAGTTCTAGTTCAGTTCTAGTTCAGTTCTAGTTCAGTTCTAGTTCTAGTTCAGTTTTAGTTCAGTTCTAGTTCAGTTCTAGTTCAGTTCTAGTTCAGTTCTAGTTCAGTTCCAGTTCAGTTCTAGTTCAGTTCTAGTTCAGTTCTAGTTCAGTTCTAGTTCAGTTCTAGTTCTAGTTCAGTTTTAGTTCAGTTCTAGTTCAGTTCTAGTTCAGTTCTAGTTCAGTTCTAGTTCAGTTCCAGTTCAGTTCTAGTTCAGTTCTAGTTCAGTTCTAGTTCAGTTCTAGTTCAGTTCTAGTTCAGTTCTAGTTCAGTTCTAGTTCAGTTCTAGTTCAGTTCTAGTTCAGTTCTAGTTCAGTTCTAGTTCAGTTCTAGTTCAGTTCTAGTTCAGTTCTAGTTCAGTTCTAGTTCAGTTCTAGTTCAGTTCTAGTTCAGTTCTAGTGCAGTTCTAGTTCAGTTCTAGTTCAGTTCTAGTTCAGTTCTAGTTCAGTTCTAGTTCAGTTCTAGTTCAGTTCTAGTTCAGTTCTAGTTCAGTTCTAGTTCAGTTCTAGTTCAGTTCTAGTTCAGTTCTAGTTCAGTTCTAGTTCAGTTCTAGTTCAGTTCTAGTTCAGTTCTAGTTCAGTTCTAGTTCAGTTCTAGTTCAGTTCTAGTTCAGTTCTAGTTTAGTTCTAGTTCAGTTCTAGTTTAGCTGTAATAATAGATCACTGAGAGTTTAATGTCAACTAAACAAAACTATTAAATATTCAGGATTAAAAAAAAAAATCAATAAAACATCGTTTGCTTGCAAAGGCATTAGATCTAAATTAAATTATTCAATCTGACTTGAATTATAAGATTTCTCATTAAAGTTTTTATTACTTTTAATGTATAATGTTGCATAAATAAATTTTAAATAAATTTTATAATACTTTTTTTTAGCAACTTCTGCTTTTTTTACTATAAAAACTATATTGGCAATAAATAAATTAAAACTTTTTAACATATTGTAAAATCAAGAAACTATTTCCTTAAGAAACACCTTTTTATAACTATTGCAAAATGTTTTTTTTGTATAACAAGATGTTAATGACTGTAAAAATTTAGTTTCAAAATTAATTCTAATCTGAAAAAATTATTTATAAATTCTAAAATAAATTCTTTCCAAAAAACTTTTAAATAAATATTTGAAATTAAAAGTTAAGTGAAAGTTGTATTTAAAATTTTGAAAAATAAAACGAGTTGGCGGAATTTGTTAATAAAACGAAAAAATGTCATTAAATTAATTGATTTTCAAAATCATCACATTAATTTGATATGTATCGAAGTTTATGAGCTAATAACTCTTGTGAAACTAACTGTATGTTAAATCGATAGATATGAAGATAAATAAATAAATTTGTTAATTTTTAAATAATTTAACAAATTATGGGGTTTTTTTACGATCTCATATATATGATAATGTATGAAGTTTAATGTTTTTTTTTTTTTTTTTTTTTTTTTTGAAACTTGTAGTTTAAAAACAAATATTATATTTCAAAATATTTTGATTTAATTATAGCAGTTTTATAGTTTATTTTAAAAGTTATTTCAAAAATGGTGTCAAATAATTTTAAATTAATTATGAAAACTGTTAATTATTGCCAAAACTTAATGCGTAACTAAGCTTATTAATTTTTCGAAAAAAATATAACTCAATTTACTTTCTCTGCTCTAAAGAAGCTAAAAAAATTGACACAGAAATATATATTTTTAATAAGTACAAAGCAACAATAGAATGTAGTGCAAAATTATTTTCTGATAAATCACGATAAAACCAAAACAACAAAATGTTTTCAGCGTTTTATTTTGATTTTGTTTATTTTATAAAAAAAAACTTCAAACTAAAATAAGCTGCTTTTGTTAGAAGGTTTTTACAGTGCAAAGTCATTCTTTAATGAGTTTTGAATTTAATCAGTTTTTGAAAAACAGTTCATAAATCTCATTTTTCATTTGTAAATTATAATTGTTAAGCTCAGGCATATTTCAAAACTTGTTACATTCTAGTTCAGTTCAAGTTAAGTTCTAGTTCAGTTCTAGTTCAGTTCTATTTCAGTTCTAGTTCAGTTCTAGTTCAGTTCTAGTTCAGTTCTAGTTCAGTTCTAGTTCAGTTCTAGTTCAGTTCTAGTTCAGTTCTAGTTCAGTTCTAGTTCAGTTCAGTTCAATTCAGTTCAGTTCTAGTTCTAGTTCAGTTCTAGTTCTAGTTCAGTTCTAGTTCTAGTTCAGTTCTAGTTCAGTTCTAGTTCAGTTCTAGTTCAGTTCTAGTTCAGTTCTAGTTCAGTTCTAGTTCAGTTCTAGTTCAGTTCTAGTTCAGTTCTAGTTCAGTTCTAGTTCAGTTCTAGTTCAGTTCTAGTTCAGTTCTAGTTCAGTTCTAGTTCAGTTCTAGTTCAGTTCTAGTTAAGTTCTAGTTCAGTTCTAGTTCAGTTCTAGTTCAGTTCTAGTTCAGTTCTAGTTCACTTCTAGTTCAGTTCTATTTCTTCTAGTTCAGTTCTAGTTCTAGTTCAATTCTAGTTCTGTTCTAGCTTACTTCATTATTTAGGTTAGTTTTAAACTGGGATCCTTTAAATAAACAAGTGTCCCAACATGTGACTGTCGATTAATGTTGATTTCAAGTACTATTGCTAATAATCTAAAGCGGTTATTTACTTTTTAGATTTTTTTCTCTTCTAATTATTTACTTCAGTTTATTATTACTTTTATCTTCCTCTTAAGAATATTGGCGTCTTATTGACTACCGTCATATTAGGAACGTGAGTGTTAGTCTAATAAGAAGATAAAAGAAACACCGACCGTAAGTTCATCAATACTGTTGAAAAAATTACAGAAAACGAAAAACTTAAGCAACAAACCTCATTTTTGTAATTGCTCATTAACGGTCACACTTCAACATGTCACTACTCCGACACATTAAAATGATTTTATGCGTTCCTTTGTCCCAAATAACATCTAAATAACGGCCGAATAAGAAGAGTAATTTTTAACAAACAGACACATACAAAAAACTGGAAACACCTGGTCACCCAGCAAACAATAAGATTTGAATTGAAAAAATAATTTAAACCGTGAAGTGATTGGTAAAAGTTTTAATAAGTATTTTAAACATTTAAAAATCCAACTATTTTAAACCATTATTTTTTGAAACCATTGATTATGTGTTTACTGGGTTATAACACATAATTTAAAACTACACAACAGCAACAACTACAAGACATTTTACACTCACTCCCAACATTGTACATCTTGATTATCTGTACAGCCATTAGTAAGCCATTATACACATGTAAGCTTTAAAGATTTATTTTTATTTTTTATTCGTTACCTTTTTTTTCATTTTAGTTTTAAAGGCGTCGATCAACATCATCATTATTTCTGTTTTGTTATTGTAGATTTTCTTACTGGTCATTATCTGGTACGTTCAAAGCAAAAAATAAATACTACCATTCCTTTGCCATATACAAACCAGCCGTCCATCCATTTAAATGTTTCTATGTTTGAGATTTTATAAAGTTTGACTTTAATTACTCTTGACAGTCATCAGAATCATTTGAGCCGGTATAAGACACCATACTTGATGAATATGTTTAATATTTTTTTTAAATACCAACCAATCATATTGCTAAAGAAATAAGTATGAGTTATGAAATATTTTCTGAGTCACAGCAGCAAGATAGATTTTAATAAGTAATAACTTGGACTAATAAAGAGAACTGGATTAGAACTGAACTAGAACTGAACTAGAACTGAACTAGAACTTAACTAGAACTGAACTAGAACTGAACTAGAACTGAACTAGAACTTAACTAGAACTGAACTAGAACTAAACTAGAACTAAACTAGAACTGAATTAGAACTGAACTAGAACTGAACTAGAACTGAACTAGAACTGAACTAGGACTGAAATAGAACTGAACTAGAACTGAACTAGAACTGAACTAGAACTGAACTAGAACTGAACTAGAACTGAACTAGAACTGAACTAGAACTGAACTAGAACTGAACTAGAACTGAACTAAACTGAACTGAACTGAACTAGAACTGAACTAGAACTGAACTAGAACTGAACTAGAACTGAACTAGAACTGAACTAGAACTGAACTAGAACTGAACTAGAACTGAACTAGAACTGAACTAGAACTGAACTAGAACTGAACTAGAACTGAACTAGAACTGAACTAGAACTGAACTAGAACTGAACTAGAACTGAACTAGAACTGAACTAGAACTGAACTAGAACTGAACTAGAACTGAACTAGAACTGAACTAGAACTGAACTAGAACTGAACTAGAACTGAACTAAACTGAACTAGAACTGAACTAAAACTGAACTAGAACTGAACTAGAACTGAACTAGAACTGAACTAGAACTGAACTAGAACTGAACTAGAACTGAACTAGAACTGAACTAGAACTGAACTAGAACTGAACTAGAACTGAACTAGAACTGAACTAGAACTGAACTAGAACTGAACTAGAACTGAACTAGAACTGAACTAGAACTGAACTAGAACTGAACTAGAACTAGAACTGAACTAGAACTGAACTAGAACTGAACTAGAACTGAACTAGAACTGAACTAGAACTGAACTAGAACTGAACTAGAACTGAACTAGAACTGAACTAGAACTGAACTAGAACTGAACTAGAACTGAACTAGAACTGAACTAGAACTGAACTAGAACTGAACTAGAACTGAACTAGAACTGAACTAGAACTGAACTAGAACTGAACTAGAACTGAACTAGAACTGAACTAGAACTGAACTAGAACTGAACTAGAACTAGAACTGAACTAGAACTGAACTAGAACTGAACTAGAACTGAACTAGTACTGAACTAGAACTGAACTAGAACTGAACTAGAACTGAACTAGAACTGAACTAGAACTGAACTAGAACTGAACTAGAACTGAACTGAACTAGAACTGAACTAGAACTGAACTAGAACTGAACTAGAACTGAACTGAACTAGAACTGAACTGAACTGAACTGAACTGAACTGAACTAGAACTGAACTAGAACTGAACTGAACTGAACTGAACTGAACTGAACTAGAACTGAACTAGAACTGAACTAGAACTGAACTAGAACTGAACTAGAACTGAACTAGAACTGAACTAGAACTGAACTAGAACTGAACTAGAACTGAACTAGAACTGAACTAGAACTGAACTAGAACTGAACTAGAACTGAACTAGAACTGAACTAGAACTGAACTAGAACTGAACTAGAACTGAACTAGAACTGAACTAGAACTGAACTGAACTAGAACTGAACTAGAACTGAACTAGAACTGAACTAGAACTGAACTAGAACTGAACTAGAACTGAACTAGAACTGAACTAGAACTGAACTAGAACTGAACTAGAACTGAACTAGAACTGAACTAGAACTGAACTAGAACTGAACTAGAACTGAACTAGAACTGAAGTAGAACTAAACTAGAACTGAACTAGAACTGTACTAAAACTGAACTTGAATTGAATTGAACTAGAATGGAAATATATGGTTGGTATCATCCACCCCCCTAAAGACCTCTTAATTAGTAACAAATGCTTGAACACTTTTTGCAATAACTTTCAATTTATCTCTTGCACAATTGTATTGAAATAAAAAACCTTGATCTCTTCACAATAACTCCACTTATTGGAACATCTGGCCTAAAACTATTTATAACAGTAAATACCACCAATAAAAAACAATAAAAACAAATCAGTTTAAGCTTTATAACTCTTAAATGTTTTTATGGACAACATTGTAACAAATATCGGTTTTATCCCATTTAAGTGTTGAAATTAAATCCCCCTCAATTGAGAAAAAGGAGGTGAAAAAAACGCAAAGAGGATTCATAACTTATGCTAAAGATTTTGCGTTAGAAAAAAGTCATCCTTAGATATTTTGTGGTGCAATAAAAAAAACCTAGAAACCTGTCTGTTAAATACTTGATGCATTAGTCTGTGGTTAGTAATAGATACATTACGAAGGGCTGTAAAAGAAGCCCATTTTAAAAGGGGTGGTTTACTACAGGGTTTAAGTAGTGATTACACTGAATTTTTTATGGGTGCTTTTGGTGTTTGTTGTGTGTGTGTTTTTATTTAGAGGGTGGAAGTGTTGTTTCACTTGTTAATGGGTATTGAGATTGTTTTATAGTTTATCATATGAGAAATGGTTTTTTATTACAATATCTAGATACTTTTGTAGATTTTTTGTTTTTTTTTTTTTATTATTGGCCAAAATTAGTTACACCACTGTGTATAATATTTGATTTCTTTATTTCATTTATGCAATATTTATTAAATGGAATCAAGGGATTCAGGTTTTATAGTCTTGTTTTTCAACTGCCACCTCATAAATCTTATTGTTTATAAGGGAAAATCCCTGATTTGGTGGATTATAAAAAAAAATATTTATAAATATGTAAAGAATTTTAAATGTGTAAAATATTCATTCAATTTTTTTGAGTTTTGTTAATTCTAATATTATTTTTTTTTAAATTAATACAAAGAAGTACCATTTCATTAATATTTTGATATTTCTTTTATTATTTTGTTGTTAGTTTATTTAGTTTTTTTTTTCTTAAGAGGGTCCCCATTGTAAATAATACTTTAAAATACCCATGGTGTATTTTATTTCAGAAATTATAAATAAAACTTAAAATAAAAGAAAGATTGAAACTCGTTTAAAGATTAAATATTTAACAATTTGACAACTAAATATTCACACCTGTTTTTATTTCATAGTAGTTGTTGTTGTTGTTGCTTTTTCATTTTATTGTAAATGAAATGTTTAAACACACGATCTGAACTGTTTAAGCCTTGCTAACAATGAATGAAATTGTTGATGGGTCTTTATATTGATTCGTTTTTTTTTTTTTTTTTGAAAGGGCTCGTTGGTAGTTTATTATTGTTATTTTTTTGTTTTGTTTTTGTTACTTTTATATTTGTAATCATAATATGTATACTAATGGATGGTATGTGTAAAATCGTTAATTTATGATTTAATATTTCGTATCTGATTTTGACTTTTCTTGAAAACACACACATACACACACACACTGAAACACACTTAGCTATCATCTATGCATATGTATGCATACCAATCAATTATTTAAATTTTTATATAAAAAAATTATAAAAAGGGGAGAAAAAACACTATGAAATATGTCGATTTAGTAAAATGTCAAAATAGCGGGACATCTGAGCTAATACCTTGTTATAAAATCATAGTGTAATACACTTGAGACTCGAAAGACTTGTTAAAATAAGTTTTCTTTGTGCCGATATAAACTTTTGTTGAAAAACTTTTTCTGAATTCTCTTTTTAAGTTTCCTTTATTGATATATAGCAAAAAGAACTAAACTAGAACAGAACTAGAACAGAACTAGAACAGAACTAGAACAGAACTAGAACAGAACTAGAACAGAACTAGAACAGAACTAGAACAGAACTAGAACAGAA
>NC_060950.1:68845048-68846486 GCF_022045245.1 Lucilia cuprina | reverse complement strand
GTTCAGTTCTAGTTCAGTTCTAGTTCAGTTCTAGTTCAGTTCTAGTTCAGTTCTAGTTTAGTTCTAGTTCAGTTCTTGTTCAGTTCTAGTTCAGTTCTAGTTCAGTTCGAGTTCAGTTCTAGTTCAGTTCAGTTCTAGTTCAGTTCTAGCTTACTTCATTATTTAGGTTAGTTTCAAACTGGGATCCTTTAAAGAAGCAAGTGTCCCAACATGTGACTGTCGATTAATGTTGATTTCAAGTACTATTGCTAATAATCTAAAGCGGTTATTTACTTTTTAGATTTTTTCTCTTCTAATTATTTACTTCAGTTTATTATTACTTTTATCTTCTTCTTAAGAATATTGGCGTCTTATTGACTACCGTCATATTAGGAACGTGAATGTTAGTCTAATAAGAAGATAAAAGAAACACCGACCGTAAGTTCATCAATACTGTTTAAAAAAATTACAGAAAACGAAAAACTTAAGCAACAAACCTCATTTTTGTAATTGCTCATTAACGGTCACACTTCAACATGTCACTACTCCGACACATTAAAATGATTTTATGCGTTCCTTTGTCCCAAATAACATCTAAATAACGGCCGAATAAGAAGAGTAATTTTTAACAAACAGACACATACAAAAAACTGGAAACACCTGGTCACCCAGCAAACAATAAGATTTGAATTGAAAAAATAATTTAAACCGTGAAGTGATTGGTAAAAGTTTTAATAAGTATTTTAAACATTTAAAAATCTAAATATTTTAAACCATTATTTTTTGAAACCACTGATTTTGTGTTTACTGGGTTATAACACATAATTTAAAACTACATAACAGCAACAACTACAAGACATTTTACACTCACTCCCAACATTGTACATCTTGATTATCTGTACAGCCATTAGTAAGCCATTATACACATGTAAGCTTTAAAGATTTATTTTTATTTTTTATTCGTTACCTTTTTTTTCATTTTAGTTTTAAAGGCGTCGATCAACATCATCATTATTTCTGTTTTGTTATTGTAGATTTTCTTACTGGTCATTATCTGGTACGTTCAAAGCAAAAAATAAATACTACCATTCCTTTGCCATATACAAACCGTCCATCCATTTAAATGTTTCTATGTTTGAGATTTTATAAAGTTTGACTTTAATTGCTCTTGACAGTCATCAGAATCATTTGAGCCGGTATAAGACACCATACTTGATGAATATGTTTAATATTTTTTTTTTTTAAATACCAACCAATCATATTGCTAAAGAAATAAGTATGAGTTATGAAATGTTTTCTGAGTCACAGCAGCAAGATAGATTTTAATAAGTAATAACTTGGACTAATAAAGAGAACTGGATTAGAACTGAACTAGAACTGAACTAGAACTGAACTAGAACTGAACTAGAACTGAACTAGAACTGAACTAGAACTGAACTAGAACTGAACTAGAACTGAA
>NC_060950.1:68843242-68844948 GCF_022045245.1 Lucilia cuprina | reverse complement strand
AATCTTCAATATATTTCAATGTTGTTAGCCAACTATTTTAGCTCAATTAATATTGCTAGCTATAACTAAAACCTGGCAAAATTTTGACCATATGTATAAATTTTTTTTCTGACAGCTTTTTATTTTAGGCCCGTGTTCTTTTTTAAGCAGCTAATGGGACAAAGTTTTTCAAATAAATTAAAAGTTTTTTTTTAACTAATTAAAATGCAAAAATACTTTACAATAAAGAGATGTCTTTATCAGTGGCTAGTGTTTAAAACTACGTTTTGAGGTGTTGTTTTTTTAAAGAAATTATATAAAAATTGATTATAATTATAAATTGATTAATGTGTCCATAAATTAAAGGGATTTAGAGGATTTTTACATAAAAAATAGATTAATTTTATATATAGAATTTTTTTTGTTAAATGTTGATGAACTTTTAGAGGAGGATTTAAAGGTGACAAAAAGTTTTTAAAGAAATTTTTTTGGTTTGTGTGAACTTTGGTTTTTTAAAGAAAATGCGTTTAATAACTTTAAAAAACAGAAGTGTTTTTTTTTTTTGATAATAAAATTATATTTAATTATTACAAATAATATTGATGAAAAAATGCACCTGACACCATTAACCCAAATACATACTTATGCAAAGTACGAACCATCATCCATGGCAAGTAAACAACAAATGTTGCTATTGATTGCAAGTCTCTTGTGTGACATGATCAAATATAACAGACAATGACAATAAAGAAAAATAAAAAAACAGAAAATGTCAACACATGATGCCCCATTATATGACTACCAATAATATCATAGATACTTTGGAAACCTTTACAATTTGTATATAAATGATAAATAACAACAAAACAAAAAACATCATTCACCATGCTGATGATGAAAAAAAAAAACAATCAATATATTTTGTTTAACAATAGACGAAGAAGCTAAAACAAATGTCTGGCTGCTTGTTACCGCAAAAACATTTAAGAATCAACTCTTAAAGTTCTGCACTTTTTTTTGCCATATTGCAGGCAAAATAAGTTGGTTATTTTATGGCAAAAATATACCGCTTATTCCTGCTACTGCTCTTGTCACCACAAATCATTAAGGGCGGCATTAACGTCGGCTGCTATAAAATCAGTTTAATCAATCTGTAAAAAGCTATAAATGCAAAACGCAAAAGTCCTTTGACTTAAATCAAAAGCCTTAGTGGTAAAATGTTGCATGTCTGACAACAGACACTTGGCCTTTTTTATTGCTCTACAATTTGTGGTTTTTTACATTTAACCAAGAGAATCAGAAAATTATTACACGCACTAGCTATCACAGCAAGAGTTTTACATTCGTAAAATGTGACTTTTGAACCGCCAACAAAAATAGAAAAATATCGTTTTTGTGGTCGGAAAAGGTAGAAAAAAAAATCCAACAGTCAGTGCAATTCAGTAGCTAAATAAATTATAGATTGAAGGTAAATAAAAAATATATGTATAAATATTTTTAAATCCAGACAGTTGTAACATGTGCACCAAAAGCAACAGATTGTTTAGACAGACATAAAAGGGTCTAAAGATTTTCCCTATTAAGCTGTTTATATAAAAAGTTTAAACTCTTTCATATTATAGTCTATAATCTAGTCTATAGTCTAGTCTATAGTCTAGTCTATAGTCTAGTCTATAGTCTAGTCTATAGTCTAGTCTTTAGTCTAGTCTATAGTCTAGTCTATAGTC
>NC_060950.1:68806978-68843142 GCF_022045245.1 Lucilia cuprina | reverse complement strand
AGAACAGAACTAGAACAGAACTAGAACAGAACTAGAACAGAACTAGAACAGAACTAGAACAGAACTAGAACAGAACTAGAACAGAGCTAGAACAGAAATAGAACAGAAATAGAACAGAACTAGAACTGAACTAGAAATTATGCAGAAGAAATTTATGCAGAATTTCATTATGTTCATTGTCACTGTGTTCTTCAAGTCATATTCTGAAGAGGAGATTGTGATCGCGGCTAGCGCCAAATGGGGCCCGATCATTACACAAATTGGCAGTGTCATAGAGAGTTTTATATAACTTAGTTTTCAGGGAGAGCAAATAGGGCTTTGTGAAAGAAAGTTATTGATATAATTTAAGTTATGCGTAGGACCAATAATTTTAGATGTTACAAACATCAGCACAAACGCATTATACTCTCCCTGCTATAGTGCTGTGGGGTATAACTGAGATATGTATGTGTAAAATTTCATTCTGTAACAATGACTTTAAATCTCTAGAACCAACTTACAACTGTCCCTCTTTTCACTGCATTAACTATACATTAGAACCCCATATTGTTAATATTAATCAATAATTTGACACCTTCATTTTTTCAACGTGTAAAACACATGTAATTTATATCTATGAATTCATATCTGTTACACATACATATTTAAAACGCCTGATTATGCAGCCGTTCCATAATCTTAAAAACAAAAAAAAACTTAGTTTATTGGACCCCTAACAGTGCTTCAGTCTTTATTTTCAACGTTTTTCATTAATTCATTTTATTTTAGTTTTGTTTTTAAAAATCTATAATAAATTAGAAATACAACAAGTTTATTTTTATCCGATGATATTGTCAAAAAGTGGCACTACTAATAACTTCATAATTCCGTGTATATAAAAAAAAAGTTCGAATCGTAGCTGAAGAAGGAAAAAACTCACCAAAAACAAATAACAAAAAAATCCAAACTAGTAACAATAAATTAATTTTAATATTATGCATTGACAACGACAAATGTTTAAAAGAGTTTTTTGTATTTTTGTCATCTTTATTCTTTTTTTTTTTTTTTTTGTTTCGAATCAAAATGTTACCTTTAAAAAAAAAAATAAACAAACAGATTTTATTTTAATATTTTCACGCTTGTTTAGCAAAAGTGTGAAATTACTGTTATAAATAGTAGTATAAAATATTTAAAATGTTAATTCTCAAATAAATAAATATTTAATTATTAATGAATTTATGTATATTTTAGCGTGTGTCTATGAGTTTGTCTCTAAGAGTCTTTGTTGGCTAGAAGTTTTCAAGATAACCAAATTACAAAATATTAGCAAAAAAAATATATAACTTAATACTAATTAATATTTATGTTTGGGGCGTTGGAGTGAAAAATGACTTAATTGAGAAAATTATTAAAATTTTTAAGATGATCTGCTTTGACTACAACTGACATAAAAAAAGAACTATTTTATGGAACTAGAACAGAACTAGATAGACACTAGAACACAACTAGAACACAACTAGAAATGAACTAGAACTGAACTAGAACTGAACTAGAACTGAACTAGAACTGAACTAGAACTGAACTAGAACTGAACTAGAACTGAACTAGAACTGAACTTGAACTGAACTAGAACTAAACTAGAACTGAACTAGAACTGAACTAGAACTGAACTAGAACTGAACTAGAACTGAACTAGAACTGAACTAGAACTGAACTAGAACTGAACTAGAACTGAACTAGAACTGAACTAGAACTGAACTAGAACTGAACTAGAACTGAACTAGAACTGAACTAGAACTGAACTAGAACTGAACTAGAACTGAACTAGAACTGAACTAGAACTGAACTAGAACTGAACTAGAACTGAACTAGAACTGAACTAGAACTGAACTAGAACAGAACTAGAACTGAACTAGAACTGAACTAGAACTGAACTAGAACTGAACTAGAACTGAACTAGAACTGAACTAGAACTGAACTAGAACTGAACTAGAACTGAACTAGAACTGAACTAGAACTGAACTAGAACTGAACTAGAACTGAACTAGAACTGAACTAGAACTGAACTAGAACTGAACTAGAACTGAACTAGAACTGAACTAGAACTGAACTAGAACTGAACTAGAACTGAACTAGAACTGAACTAGAACTGAACTAGAACTGAACTAGAACTGAACTAGAACTGAACTAGAAATGAACTAGAAATGAACTAGAACTGAACTAGAACTGAACTAGAACTGAACTAGAACTGAACTAGAACTGAACTAGAACTGAACTAGAACTGAACTAGAACTGAACTAGAACTGAACTAGAACTGAACTAGAACTGAACTAGAACTGAACTAGAACTGAACTAGAACTGAACTAGAACTGAACTAGAACTGAACTAGAACTGAACTAGAACTGAACTAGAACTGAACTAGAACTGAACTAGAACTGAACTAGAACTAAACTAGAACTGAACAAGAACTGAACTAAAACTGAACTTTATCAACTTGAGATCTCTTTATTCAAAATTTGTCATTTAGTCCCTTCTTCACTTAACTGACAAAACGTTAATCTTCAATATATTTCAATGTTGTTAGCCAACTATTTTAGCTCAATTAATATTGCTAGCTATAACTAAAACCTGGCAAAATTTTGACCATATGTATAAATTTTTTTTCTGACAGCTTTTTATTTTAGGCCCGTGTTCTTTTTTAAGCAGCTAATGGGACAAAGTTTTTCAAATAAATTAAAAGTTTTTTTTTAACTAATTAAAATGCAAAAATACTTTACAATAAAGAGATGTCTTTATCAGTGGCTAGTGTTTAAAACTACGTTTTGAGGTGTTGTTTTTTTAAAGAAATTATATAAAAATTGATTATAATTATAAATTGATTAATGTGTCCATAAATTAAAGGGATTTAGAGGATTTTTACATAAAAAATAGATTAATTTTATATATAGAATTTTTTTTGTTAAATGTTGATGAACTTTTAGAGGAGGATTTAAAGGTGACAAAAAGTTTTTAAAGAAATTTTTTTGGTTTGTGTGAACTTTGGTTTTTTAAAGAAAATGCGTTTAATAACTTTAAAAAACAGAAGTGTTTTTTTTTTTTGATAATAAAATTATATTTAATTATTACAAATAATATTGATGAAAAAATGCACCTGACACCATTAACCCAAATACATACTTATGCAAAGTACGAACCATCATCCATGGCAAGTAAACAACAAATGTTGCTATTGATTGCAAGTCTCTTGTGTGACATGATCAAATATAACAGACAATGACAATAAAGAAAATAAAAAAACAGAAAATGTCAACACATGATGCCCCATTATATGACTACCAATAATATCATAGATACTTTGGAAACCTTTACAATTTGTATATAAATGATAAATAACAACAAAAAAAAAAAACATCATTCACCATGCTGATGATGAAAAAAAAAAAACAATCAATATATTTTGTTTAACAATAGACGAAGAAGCTAAAACAAATGTCTGGCTGCTTGTTACCGCAAAAACATTTAAGAATCAACTCTTAAAGTTCTGCACTTTTTTTTGCCATATTGCAGGCAAAATAAGTTGGTTATTTTATGGCAAAAATATACCGCTTATTCCTGCTACTGCTCTTGTCACCACAAATCATTAAGGGCGGCATTAACGTCGGCTGCTATAAAATCAGTTTAATCAATCTGTAAAAAGCTATAAATGCAAAACGCAAAAGTCCTTTGACTTAAATCAAAAGCCTTAGTGGTAAAATGTTGCATGTCTGACAACAGACACTTGGCCTTTTTTATTGCTCTACAATTTGTGGTTTTTTACATTTAACCAAGAGAATCAGAAAATTATTACACGCACTAGCTATCACAGCAAGAGTTTTACATTCGTAAAATGTGACTTTTGAACCGCCAACAAAAATAGAAAAATATCGTTTTTGTGGTCGGAAAAGGTAGAAAAAAAAATCCAACAGTCAGTGCAATTCAGTAGCTAAATAAATTATAGATTGAAGGTAAATAAAAAATATATGTATAAATATTTTTAAATCCAGACAGTTGTAACATGTGCACCAAAAGCAACAGATTGTTTAGACAGACATAAAAGGGTCTAAAGATTTTCCCTATTAAGCTGTTTATATAAAAAGTTTAAACTCTTTCATATTATAGTCTATAATCTAGTCTATAGTCTAGTCTATAGTCTAGTCTATAGTCTAGTCTATAGTCTAGTCTATAGTCTAGTCTTTAGTCTAGTCTATAGTCTAGTCTATAGTCTAGTCTATAGTCTAGTCTATAGTCTAGTCTATAGTCTAGTCTATAGTCTAGTCTATAGTCTAGTCTATAGTCTAGTCTATAGTCTAGTCTATAGTCTAGTCTATAGTCTAGTCCATAGTCTAGTCTATAGTCTAGTCTATAGTCTAGTCTATAGTCTAGTCTATAGTCTAGTCTATAGTCTAGTCTATAGTCCAGTCTATAGTCTAGTCTATAGTCTAGTCTATAGTCTAGTCTATAGTCTAGTCTATAGTCTAGTCTATAGTCTAGTCTATAGTCTAGTCTATAGTCTAGTCTATAGTCTAGTCTATAGTCTAGTCTATAGTCTAGTCTATAGTCTAGTCTATAGTCTAGTCTATAGTCTAGTCTATAGTCTAGTCTATAGTCTAGTCTATAGTCTAGTCTATAGTCTAGTCTATAGTCTAGTCTATAGTCTAGTCTATAGTCTAGTCTATAGTCTAGTCTATAGTCTAGTCTATAGTCTAGTCTATAGTCTAGTCTATAGTCTAGTCTATAGTCTAGTCTATAGTCTAGTCTATAGTCTAGTCTATAGTCTAGTCTATAGTCTAGTCTATAGTCTAGTCTATAGTCTAGTCTATTGTCTAGTCTATAGTCTAGTCTATAGTCTAGTCTATATTCTAGTCTATAGTCTAGTCTATAGTCTAGTCTATAGTCTAGTCTATAGTCTAGTCTATAGTCTAGTCTATAGTCTAGTCTATATTCTAGTCTATAGTCTAGTCTATAGTCTAGTCTATAGTCTAGTCTATAGTCTAGTCTATAGTCTAGTCTAAAGTCTAGTTTATATTCTAGTCTATAGCCTAGTCTATAGTCTAGTCTATAGTCTAGTCTATAGTCTAGTCGATAGTCTAGTTTAAAGTCTATTCTCTAGTATAGTCTATAGTCTAGTCTATAGCCAAGTCTATAGTCTAGTCTTTGGTCTAGTCCATAGTCTAGTCTATAGTGTAGCTTATTGTTTAGTCTACAGTTTTGTTTATAGTTTAGTCTAGTCTATATTCTAAAAATTTTAAAAGAAACTTTTAACACTTTATTAACCTTAAAGCTTTAAAACAATCGGCCATTTAAATCAATAAGTTTACAGCAACTTCTTTATACGTTTGTATGTCTGCACCCACGCAGACTATAGTCTAGTCTTTAGTCTAGTCTATAGTCTAGTCTATAGTCTAGTCTATAGTCTAGTCTATATAGACTAGACTATAGACTAGACTATAGACTAGACTATAGACTGGACTATAGACTAGACTATAGTCTAGTCTATAGTCTAGTCCATAGTCTAGTCTATAGTCTAGTCTATAGTCTAGTCTATAGTCTAGTCTATAGTCTAGTCTATAGTCTAGTCTATAGTCTTTAGTCTAGTCTATAGTCTAGTCTATAGTCTAGTCTATAGTCTAGTCTATAGTCTAGTCTAGTCTCTAGTCTATAGTCTAGTCTATAGTCTAGTCTATAGTCTAGTCTATAGTCTAGTCTATAGTCTAGTCTATAGTCTAGTCTATAGTCTAGTCTATAGTCTAGTCTATAGTCTAGTCTATAGTCTAGTCTATAGTCTAGTCTATAGTCTAGTCTATAGTCTAGTCTATAGTCTATAGTCTATAGTCTAGTCTATAGTCTAGTCTATAGTCTAGTCTATAGTCTAGTCTATAGTCTAGTCTATAGTCTAGTCTATAGTCTAGTCTATAGTCTAGTCTATAGTCTAGTCTATAGTCTAGTCTATAGTCTAGTCTATAGTCTAGTCTATAGTCTAGTCTATAGTCTAGTCTATAGTCTAGTCTATAGTCTAGTCTATAGTCTAGTCTATAGTCTAGTCTATAGTCTAGTCTATAGTCTAGTCTATAGTCTAGTCTATAGTCTGTCTATAGTCTAGTCTATAGTCTAGTCTATAGTCTAGTCTATAGTCTAGTCTATAGTCTAGTCTATAGTCTAGTCTATAGTCTAGTCTATAGTCTAGTCTATAGTCTAGTCTATTGTCTGTCTATATAGTCTAGTCTATAGTCTAGTCTATATTCTAGTCTATAGTCTAGTCTATAGTCTAGTCTATAGTCTAGTCTATAGTCTAGTCTATAGACTAGTCTATAGTCTAGTCTATAGTCTAGTCTATAGTCTAGTCTATATTCTAGTCTATAGTCTAGTCTATAGTCTAGTCTATAGTCTAGTCTATAGTCTAGTCTATAGTCTAGTCTAAAGTCTAGTTTATATTCTAGTCTATAGCCTAGTCTATAGTCTAGTCTATAGTCTAGTCTATAGTCTAGTCGATAGTCTAGTTTAAAGTCTATTCTCTAGTATAGTCTATAGTCTAGTCTATAGCCAAGTCTATAGTCTAGTCTTTGGTCTAGTCCATAGTCTAGTCTATAGTGTAGCTTATTGTTTAGTCTACAGTTTTGTTTATAGTTTAGTCTAGTCTATATTCTAAAAATTTTAAAAGAAACTTTTAACACTTTATTAACCTTAAAGCTTTAAAACAATCGGCCATTTAAATCAATAAGTTTACAGCAACTTCTTTATACGTTTGTATGTCTGCACCCACGCAGACGCCTGAAAACTAAATATGGTGCCACCACTAATGGCCAATTATATATGTAAATAATAAACTATCAATGAATTTATAATTTTGCAAATTTTGAATTTTTTAAAAATATTTTTATGTTAAACCTTTAAAATAATATTAATATAAACTTAATAACAAACTCTTAATAAATGCATTAGAGTTGTTTTTTTTTTTTTGTAATATTTATTATAACTTATCAAATTTTTTCCATTTCATTTCATAGCACTGGAAATAATAATAATTATTAAACATGATTTTCAAAAAATAATTGAAAATTAGTTTCGCCCTGGATCTCATACTCACACTTGAGTGAGAAGCCAAAAAAAAAAGACTTTAAAATGTCTATATATTAAGAGTATAAGTGTGGCTGTATATAACCGCAATCTTTTAACATAAAGTTTTTTTATGATAAAAATCTTTAACCAACAACATCAACATAATCATCACTAGCATACCGAACCCAAAACGAACCAAATAAAACCCTTCAGCAGCAACTTGTGCATATATGTGAATGTATAGACTGATCTGAACGCAGCTTAGATTTATATATTGAAAATATTTTAAAGTTATAGTTGGAATGCCAGTGTATGAAATCTTTTTTCTTAACCTACACATTTAATAATCATTGTATCTTTAAAGTTAATCTGTAGATGTTTCAAGTGCTCTCGAAAATGTTAAAAAAATTTTCTTAATTTTTTTTTTGAAAATAGCATTTTCATTGTATTAACTGACATGACGGTAACAGGAATTATTGGTTCAAAATTTTTTTGCGTCTAAACCTTCATCATGTGCTTAAGTGTGTTTGAGTGTGATTAGTTTAATAATGACCTCATATCTGAAATATTTTAGAGAAAATTCGAATATATTACAATTGACTTTATTCTCTTTTTTATTAAGATTATAGTTCCTACAGTTTATATACTCTAGTAGCTACAGTGTAGAGTCTAGAAACAATCATATATAAAGTCTAGAGAGTTTTTTTCAGATTCTATAGTCTAGAGACTATGACCCCTGTAGTCTAAAAATAGTAGCCTCTATATTCTCTTTAGTCTAGAGACTATAGTCTCTATAGCCTAAAGACTAAAGCAACTATTATCTAGAGACTATAGTATCTATTTGCCAAAAGACTGCAATCTCTAAAGTCTCGAGACTCTTGTCTCAATATACTGCAGCGTATAGTCTCTATAATTTAGACACTTTTCTCTGGAGATCTATATCTAGACAATGAGACTATAGTCAATAGACTATTATTGCTATAGTTTAGAGCCATAATCTCTAAATTCTAGATATTATAGAAGTTTTGGTCTAGAAGTTATGTTTGTTTGAGTCCCTATAGTCAGGAGACTATGGCATCTATAGTCTAAAACTATAGTATCTATGGTCAGCAGACTATATCATCTGTAGTCTAGAGACAATATTCTCTATAGTCGCTAAAGTGTACAGATCACAATCTCTACTGTTTAGAGCCTTGAGACTTTATAGTCTAAAGGCTAAAGTCGCTATAGTCTAGAGACTATAGTATCTATAGTCTGGAGATTTTTGCAACTAAAGTCAGATGATTACAGCAACTATATTATGCATCTCTAACGTCTATAGTCAGGAAACTATAGCATCTGTAGTCAAGAGACTATAACATCTGTAATATATCTTTATCTTTACTCTAGTTGCTCAAGTCCTCTTACTATAGTCTAGAGACTAAAGAAGTTATAGTCTAAAGCCTATATTCGTAGCATTCGCTTTAGTAGAAACTTTAACGTCTATAATCTAGAGAGTGTAGACTACAGGTCTCTGCAGTATAGACACTATAGCGTCCATACTACAGTATCTATAGCATAGAGCCTATTACTTATCTATATTATAGAGAGTATATCACTCATATTTACTATAGCCTCTTCAATCTAGATATTATAGTATCTTTAGTCTACATACTATAATCAACACACTATAGTCACTATTGCCTAGACACTAAAGTCTCTCTATTCTCGAGACTATAGCTTCTTTTGTCTACATACTATAGTCCTTACAGTCTAGAAACTCTAATCTTTATAATCAAGTTACTAAACCCTATATAGGTAAAGACCATAGTTTATATACATATATTCTAGAAGATATAGTGCCCACATCTTAGAGGTTAAGATCTCTTAACTTTTTAAAATACAATATCTATAATGTAGAGATCTAAAGGTTCGGACAAAGATGGGAATATATAGTCTCCTAAGTCTTGAAACTATAATCTCTTCAGTCTATAGACTACATATTCTACCGACTATAGTCGTTATAGTCTAGACTCTTTAGTTTTCTTAATATAAACTCTATAGTCTAAGGACTTTATTATCTATATTTTAAAAACTATAATTTCCACATCTCTATAATCTTGAACTTCATATCTTAATATTCCGAAGATAATAGCCACCATATTATCTAGACTATAGTCTAGATAATATAGTAGTCTCCATAGTCTAGAAAATATAGTTTCACTATTCTCATGACTAAAATGTCCTTTTGTTGAAATCAAAAACAAAAATGTAGCTTTTGATTCAAAATTTTGCCTTAACATCCTCAATACACATTCATTAGGAACATGTGATTTCTTTTAGTTGTTATCGAACAGCAACAACAAAAACAAATAACTTTATAAACCTGCGACACTTTGATGATCATTTCTTCATTAGCAACTCATGAATCATGATTATGGCCTTCATTTCTACACTGTTTTTTTTTTCTCAATCACTACTTCTTAACAAAAATACATGGTATTTCTTTTAAATATTTAAAATTAATATGTTTTAGTCAACACATATATACATACATACACGAATATGTAAGTATATATATATATAAAAAGTAACAGATATAGGTGTAAAAAATGATTTCAGTTAAACCAATATTTTCCTGTCAGTCACTTTACATTCCAAACCGAACAATGATGCTTTATAACTCACACTGACAAAAAAAACATAGAAAAAAAAGATCATAAAGAGTAGAAAATTTCGAACGATCGTCCAGAGATATCGGTAGGTAGGTATGTAAGTAAAACACCTCAGTTTTCTTCCCCTTACAAGAAAAAAGCAAATACTCTTACACGGATAAAACTGATTGTGCGCATCATTGTTGCATGTTAATGACAGTTCATCAATCAGTTTTTTTTTTTCATTTACGGCAGCCTTTATGTCTTTATATATATAGTGAATTATCATACATACATACAGTTTACAAATACTTTAACACTTTTTTTTCATAACGTTGTATAAAAATAAATGAATATCATCTCAAAATATAAGTAATTCATGACTGTGGTGTATTTGAAATTAAGCATAATCTCTCTTAACCAAGAAAAAAAAGCCGCCAAAGTGTTATTTATCTACATATATATGTATACAGGGAAGTACAGCATATAATGTAATAGGAGGTTAGAATGAAAAGTAGCTTTTTCGTAAAAATTTCTAAAAATTTCGAAAATCTTTTTTAAGACATTTATTTGAATAATTTGAACACAAACAAAGTATTTTAAATAAAATAATTGTTTTTTTTTTTTAATTTTCCAAAATAATTTTTTGTCGGCTTTCGTCAATTTCTGAATATTAATGGTACTGATATCCCAACTACACTACAATATTTTTATTTTTTTTTTTCCCTTTTTTTTTGTTTTTTTTTACTCATTTACTTAGATTTGTACGTCATTATTTCATCATTTACAACGCTCATTTATCAGCATTTGCTTCAAAATAAAAATCACAAAAAATCTATACAAAAAATGTGAAATATATAAAAATAGTTAGAGTAAGTATATTTGTATATGACCGACCATATATAATCACTTTTTTCAAATGTTTGTTTGTAATTTACGCCTTAGTTGTTTTTTTTTCGGGGGAGAACAGGTAACATCATTATTAACTTTAAACTGAAAAACAGTCAAATGATATGTTTCTTTGCTTTCAACAATTGGCATATTATCATAAAATTAAGCTGTGTTTACTTAAAAAAATTTTGACAATTTGAGGTGTAAAGGAAAAATTTGATTGAAAATTAATTTATCTTAAAATATGCTTAATTGATTTGGGTCTTTGTTTGGAAAGGAATGTAAATGAAATTGTATGATTTTATCAGACAGATAGATAGATAGATAGATAGATAGATAGATAGATAGATAGATAGATAGATAGATAGATAGATAGATAGATAGATAGATAGATAGATAGATAGATAGATAGATAGATAGATAGATAGATAGATAGATAGATAGATAGATAGATAGATAGATAGATAGATAGATAGATAGATAGATAGATAGATAGATAGATAGATAGATAGATAGATAGATAGATAGATAGATAGATAGATAGATAGATAGATTATTGAATTAAATATACTTATTTGACATATTTGACATTGTGTGTAAACAATGAGTAAATAAAGAAAATTGTATAAATTAACCATAAATATGGTGCTATATAAATACCTAAAAAGATTTACAATTTTTACATTGTTGACGTGATGTAAAAATGGGTAAATAATATAAAAATTAATGATTTACTTTGTTAGTAATGTAAATGTTCGATTATTTAAATAAATTGGGTAATGGGTAAATAATGTAAAATCTATGATTTTTAGTTCTTTTTTTTGGGAAATTTAAATTTTATAAAACCAAACATTTTGACACATTTTCTTTTTGTATAAATCTTTAAAAACTTAATAAATCTCGACAATGTGAGCTCTAACGCTCAAGCAAGAGTTTAATTATATATAACTCAATTTATCACTATGATTTCTGTGTTAAATATATATATTTTTTTCAAATAATTTTCTGGCTCTTGCTGTGTTAGACAGTTTGGAACTTTTGATTTTATAATTTTTATTTCTCCATATTTTTTTATATTTTTAACGTTGTTTTTTTTTTTTTTCTTAACCAATAAGTATATTGCTGCCACTAGGCGAGGTCACTTTTGGCGGTGTATTGTTTTTGATCCATTGAAGTGACTGTGCAAACGATGACGAGGCAATAAATGCTGTAAAGGAACCTCCAAGTCAAGCCAAATCATTATTATTAATATTTTTATATATTTTTTTTCAAGATTTTAACTCCATCTATGTAAATCACAAAAAAATTAAAACAAAATCAGAGAACAGCAATCAAAATGTGTTAGTTGGTACGATCGTTCGTTCAACTGCTAACATTGATGGGGATTTTTTGTTGTTGTTGTTGTTGTAGTTTTACAAAATATCGATTGATGTTTAAGACAAAATTCGTTGCGGTAATCGTGCTTCAAAGTCATATCAGACAGAGAGACGGACGGATGAACAGACAGACAGACAAGCAAATCTTTTAAAATTCTTTTAGTTAAAAGAAAAAACTTACTCATCATTCTGTTTAAGCACAACACCAGCAACAACTTAACAGAAATGCGGAGAATGCAAAAAGTAATAAAAAAAATCCTCACAAACTCTCACTAAGATCATGAATAAACTTTAAGGAGATGAAAAGTTTTCAAAGCGAATCATAGTTTAAGATCTTAGCTAAATATTTACATAAGTATTTAAAGAGTTGGTCACACACATATTTTGGAATAACCTCAACAAACGCGTTTAAAGAGGGTTTACTGTTCATATTTTTAAATATATAAATTCATTCCACTTTTGTGTCCGAGTATGTGCTTTGAATTTTCAAGTGTAATTATTAGATTCGTACAATATTCTGGACGTATGTGTATGTATACATACACATACATATACATGTACATATTTGCTTAAGCCATGAGTCAGTGATTTAAGTAGGAGTTTTTCTAAATTCCAAATTGATCAAACATATGTTCCAACTCAAATGTAGCTTAAAACTCCTAGACATTCTTACTCTTGGCTTAAAGAAAAATATATATATTCGGGGTAGATTTTTATGCTAAATCATTTATAGATGAACCAACGATTGTTTTTCTAGCGCTTGCCATCAAAAGTAGTTTTGATATTTGTCAAGGTGATTGGGAATATGTGGCATTAATTTTATTTTGTTATTATTAAACGGACCAGAAAAGCACTTAATCATAATTTTTGAATTAATGAGTTTTTTTTAGACAACGTTAATCTAATTAAGAGTACTTTAAGCGGTAATAATCTCTATTTTATTATTCAAAAGATAGAGTAAAACCAAACCAACACTATGCATCATATTACCAAAAAAAGTCTTTGATTTTACATCATTACAATTAGGTATTAAATGTAAATCTGTTAAAATAATAATTTAATTGCAAAATTTTTGTAAAATTAAGAACATTTTCTATTATTTACCCATTGTTTACACAATGTCAACAATGTAAAAAAAAACTATAAATATATAGAAACAATTCATTACAATTGAACTTACACTTAAAAGTCCTCGATTATACATTATGTATCTTTTGTTTACATAATGTTAATTTGTTATAATAACTTGAAATCAAAAGTTTGGTGCATTTTATTCATTATTTCCATAATGTCAACAATGTAAAAATCTGCAAATTTATGAAAACAATTAAACACTTTAAAGAATTTTAAAGAGTAGTGCTCTAGACTGTAAAACCGAAGGTCGTAGGTTCGGTTCCCACAAGAGACCATAGATTTAATGAAAGCTTAGATGCACTTTTTGTACCCTACATCACTTTAGTGGGGAAGGTATATTGGCTTTGTGCTGATGTTTGCAAAGCACAATAATATTGATCCTAGACCTACCTTAAAGTTAACCAATCTGCTCAGAATCATTTTCTGAGTCGATTTAGCTATGTCCGTCAGTCTGTCCGTCCATCTAAACTTTGTAATCAAACTACAGGTTGCAATTTTGAACATAATTTAATTAAATTTGGTAAATGATCTTCTATTGCCCCAGGGAAGAAGCCTATTGAAAATGTTTATGATCGGTCCATTATTTCACCTAGCCTGTAATTAAACTACAGGTCGCAATTTTAAGGATAATTCAATGATGTTTGCCACATGATCTTCCATAATACTGTAGATGAAGCCTATTGAAAATGGTTGAGATCGGTCCATTATTTCACCTAGCCCCCATACACCTGAACCCGCCGAATAGTTTTATACTACCCTTGATAACCCTAATGAACTTTGTAATTATAGGACCTAATTGGTCCCTATAAAAAGCCCCCTTCAAAATTTGACTTAAATGTCCACAATTTTTTTCTAGAGTAAAAAGTTAAAGTATATATGAGGCAAGGTAAAATTCAACTTAAAGGCTTTACACATGTTATTTTTGTAACAGGTGTAGGGTATTGTATGGTCGGCCTCGCCCGACAATAATTTCTTACTTGTTTTACATTAAAGTAAGAATCTATCTATCTATCTATCTATCTATCTATCTATCTATCTATCTATCTATCTATCTATCTATCTATCTATATATCTACCTATCTACCTATCTATCTATATATCTATCTATCTATCTATCTATCTATCTATCTATCTTATCTATCTATATATCTATCTAGCTATCTATATGTACGTGTTTGTGTGTTGCACGCAGCTTATAAGCAAAATATTGCTAATAATATTGGCGCCATCTATGTTTCATATTAATTGCCTTCAAAAGTAGAAACAGCCAAAAAGAAGAAGAATTGAAAGCTATTCTGTTTATGGTGGTTTATGTCTCTACTAACAGTGTAGTAAATATGTTTAAATATTAGTTCTGCTACCATCCGTTAGGTGTAATGTGTATTGTACTTATTTGTTGAGTGCAGCACTTTTGCTGCGTTTAACACACAAGCACGTATATTTTGTCCAATCACTATCAAAATTACTATAAATCTCTTTATATAATATTGCGCAGATCGTCCCATAATTGACCCCAACCCCCATATAAGGTCCTATTCACGGTCATAATTGTCCAAAAGAAATATACAATTTTATATAACAACAACCACTACAACAAAAAAAAAAAAAACAAACGGAAATCAGTAAACAGTCAACAATAAATCAATTGCAATAGATGTATGTTTTTGTTCAACACATACATATGTAGGTATGTAACTGTCGTTGGTTTTTTTTGCAACAACATCCTTGTTTACAAAAACAAATGAGTAATATTCGTTGCTCTCTTAATTTCCCTCTTTTTACGCAGTAGTTTTTATGTATCTATTTTTTATACGCTCTTATTAGTTCCTTTTGTTAGTTCAACAAGTGCGTGTTTTACTTAAGAAGCGTCTCCGTGTAAATTTGCATTTCTAATAAGAAAATGTTGGTTTTATTAAGAAAAAAATTAATAAAATGTAATGAAAAGTGTTAATTAAATAAAGTTTAATTGTTATATTGGTAAAAAGTTAAAGAAAATGTGTGAAAAATAAGTTTAAATTCTAATTGGAAAAATTAGCAAATTTTGTCACATCATTTGTGTTTGACAAAATGGTGGCTTGTGCAGAAAAAAAGAGAAGTTGTTGTTATATGATAGAAAAATGTCTCAAGGTTAAATTAGTTTGTGTTGGTGTATGTAAACAAAGCGAAATGAAAATAAAGTTTAGGTAAAAGGCAATAATGAGTTATAAATGAAAAATTTAAAAAGAAATGAAAATAAGTTAAAATTTGCAAATAAAAAGCAATGGAAAATAAATTAAAATGAAAAAGTAGGTAAAAGGCAATTTATAAAAGTAAAATTATAAGTGAAAAAAGCAAAAGAAAATAAATGAAAATTAAAAAAATAATTAAAAGCAGAGAACTAAAGCAAATGGTAAGTGAATATATTTCGCAATTATTACTTTCTTTTGTTTATATTAAAATAAAAACTGTTATACTCAAGTTTACTTCAATTTGCAGTAAACAAATTTTTCTTAAGAAATAAACTGTTATACTAAAATTTTTCCAACGACTGTTATACACACATATTATCGTAAAGAAACACTTATACACAATTTTATTACTGAAAAATGTATAACAGAAAATTTTCTAAAGAAGAAAGTATTAGAACAACTGTTATACACTTAGTTCGCTTAAGAAAAAACTGTTAAATTTTCCAAAGGAAACCTGTTATACAGAAATTTTCTTAAATAAAGAAATTTTTGTTAAAGAAAACTTTTTTTAACAATTTTTCTTATAAAAAAAAACTGTTATACAAAATTTTTTTTCAAAAATTAGCATATTACATAAAAAAACTGTTATACTATAATTTAAAAAAACAAGTTTTTGAATTAAAAAACTGTTATACAAGCATTTTTCTATAGAAAAACTCATACACAATTTTTTTTTTGAGTCAAAAATTATTATACACAATATATTTCTAAGAAATAACTGTTATACAAATAATTTAAAAATCCATTGCACTTAAATTTCCTGAAGAAAAATCTCAAAGGTTTCAACGAAATTCTATAAATAATTTTTTTTATAATAAACTGTTATACACAAAAATACCTTAAGAAATTGTTGTTATATTAAATTAAAAAAAAACAAATATTTCTCCTAAATAAAAAACTGTTATACATTAAGCTATTTAGAATAAAAACTGTTATACGAACAGTTTTCTTTAAAAAAATTAATCTACACAAAATTTGTTAAAGAAAAAACTGCTACATATTAACATATTTTTCAAGAGAAAAACTGTTATACTAATATTTTCTTAGAAAAAACTGTTATTCACACATTTTTATGGACTAGTCTATAGTCTTGCCTATAGTCTAGTCTATAGTTTAGTGTATAGTTTAGTATATAGTGTAGTCTATAATCTAGTCTATAGTCTAGTCTAAAGTCTAGTCTATAGTCTAGTCTATAGTCTAGTCTATAGTCTAGTATGTAGTCTAGTCTATAGTTTAGTCTGTAGACTAGAATATAGTCATGTCTATATTCTAGTCAATAGTCAAGTTTGTAGTCTAGTCTATAGTCTAGAGTATAATTCAGTCTATATTCTTGTCTATAATCAAGCCTATAGTCTAGTCTATAATCTTCTCTATAGTTTAGTCTATAGTCAAGTCTATAGTCTAGTCTGTAGTGTAGTCTATAGTCTAATCTATAGTCTACTCTATAGTCTAGTCTTTAGTCTAATCTATAGTCTAGTCTAAAGTCTAGTCTATAGTCTGTCTATAGGCTAGACTATAGACAATAGTCTAGTCTATAGTCCAGTCTATAATCTAATCTATAATCTAGTCTATAGTCTAGTCTATAATCTAATCTTTAATTTAATCTATAGTTGAGTCTAGTCTATAGTCTAGTCCATAATTTAGTCTATAATATAGTCTATAGTCAAGTCTATAGTCTAGCCTATAGTCTAGTCTATAACCTAGTCTATAATCTAGTCTATAGTCTAGTCTATAGTTTTGTCTGTAGACTTCTCCATAGTCAAGTCTGTAGTTATATAGTCTAGAGTATAATTCAGTCTATAGTCTAGTCTATAATCAATTCTAATGTCTATTCTGTAATCTAGTCTTGTCAATGAAGTATTTCGTATGTAGTCTAGTCAATAGTCGAAGGCGTCTGTCTATTCTATAGTCTTTTCTTGTTCATTCTTTAGGCTTATCAATAATCCAGTCTATTGTCTAGAATAGTGTATTATCTAGTCATGAGACTTATCTTTAGTCTAGTATACAGTCTGGTCAGTAATACAATCTGTAGTCTAGTCTAACAGTTCGACTGTGGCCGGTAGTCGCTGAGTTGACAATCTTTGGCCGAGTTTGGTGTAGTACTTTAGTCTAGTCCATAGTACATCCTTTAGTCTACCTTAAGATCTAGCTTTAAAACATTTTTATCTAAATAAAACTTTTATACACCAAAGTACATTTTTAAACAAGAAATTAAACACTTTCTTCCTTTTTCATTTAAAAATAAAGAACACATTTTCGGAAATTGTTTTCCTGATTATTTTTTTTTTTTTTGTATTTTATTATTTTACTTTTTATTAATTATAATTTATTATCAATTAATTATATGTATATGTATGGATTTTTAATTATATTTTAAATTAAGGCCAATTTAAAATTTGATGATTTTTCTTCTAAATAAATTATTAGAATTTTTTCCAATTCATAAGAATTAATTAAATTATTCTCTACAAATGAAAACTTGCAGTAAATTGTAAAAAATAAAAAATAGTGTCTAAAAGACCTGATATGGAATATGTAAACTCCCAAATTGAAAGAAGAAAAAAATTTCTAATAAAAATTATTTATATTTCTTTTATAAAATTAAATAAAATATTGAAAATTATAATCATAATTAATACTAAAGAAAGAAATAGAAGTTTAAGAGAGAATAAAAAAATAAAATATTTCATTAAAGTTAAAAGAAAATTTTTAAAAATGTATTTTACATAGAATTTTTTTTGTTTTTTAGCCAAACATTTGAAGAAAATAAAAGAAAATTTTAAACAATTTCAAGATTTATTTAAAAAATGTTCGTTTATAATTAAAATGATGACAAAAAAAACCCTCGTTCCCAATTATTTTATTTTGTTGTTGTTGTAGTTACATAAAATACTTAAGACAGCTTTAATTTAGGTTTATTAAAAGGCTGCCTTTTCTTAATTCAATTTTAAAATGTGATTTAAATTTAAAAACTTGGTTTCCTTGTATATTAATCATTTATCCCTTTTTAAGCTTTTAGTAAAAAGCCAATTATTTAGTCTTGTGTTTTAAATAAAAAAAGAAATTTAAAAAAAAACTTAAAACATTTAAAGAAAACCTTTCATTTTTTATAACTAAAACAGTTTACTAATTGAATTTCAAAATGTGTAATAAATTTAAAATATTTAAGAGCGAGGTTTTTACGCACTCTCCCTCTCTCTCTTCTTTCTCTCTTCGGTGAATTTAGAAGCTCATATAGCCACGAGAAGTGGAACGATGGCGAGCACACAGATAAGAGACCAATACTATAATAATTAAAGCTACCAAAGCAATGCCAACAGCAATGGGCACCACATCGGGAGTTTCCGAACTGTCACAGTCGCGTGCAGTAGAAAAGCCAGTATCATTAGAGGTACGGAAAGCTTCAGTTTGAACATCATGAACCTTAATGGTGCCCAAAACTTCTTTATTCATAATGGTTTCGGTTAAATTGAAGACCTGAGGACGAGTACAGTGATAGGACATTTTGGAGGGGGCTGTGAAAATACCACCACGGTAGATCAATTGTATGGTTTGATTTTCTGCAAAAAGAGACCATAAAACAATAAAAGCTGTTTTCTTTATAGTTGCCATAACAAACACACTTACCTTTAGCATTTGGAAAATTGTCACCCATCAAGGGTAGAGTAAACATCATCATGGTCATGTTGGTGGTGCCATTATAACGATCGAATTGCAAAACCATAGTGTGTTGAGCAGTGATTGGTCCCCAATTGACCTGTAAAAATTGTGTCGAATTCATGTCACAGCTCATATCTTCAACTTTGGAATCCTTAGGGATGTTGTACAAAGCTTGAGCTGTTTTGTTATCTAAATTCAAAAAAAAAAATAAAATTTTAACTTTTTTTCATATTTGGCATTTCTCATGAGACATACCTTTGGTGTCGTAAGTGAAATTCAATTGTGCTGCCATTCGTACCATTACACAACTGGAGTTCCAGGTTCCAATTTCTGGTTCTGGATAAGGTTTGGGAGATGGTGTTGTGGTCGTTATGGGAGCAGCTGTAGTAGTTGTGGGTGCTACAGTTGTTGTTGTAGTGGTTTTTTCTGTTGTCGTAGTTGTTGGTGTTGTTGTAGTGGTTTTTGCTGTTGTTGTAGTGGTGGTAGGAACAGCTGTGGTAGTAGTAGTGGTGGTGGTTGTAGTGCTAGTTGTTGTAGTAGTATCCTCCTTAATAGGCAAAATAGGTACAACTGTTGAGGGTGGTACAGCTCCACTTAAATTAACACTCATTTGAGCGGCTAAAAGAAATATAAATTAAAAAAAGTTTATTGGTTTGGGTTGTCAATATAATAAACAACTGTTAAGGATCAGATAATGAACTAGACTGAAGATTAGACTGGAGACTAGACTATAGACTAGACTATAGACTGGATTATAGACTAGACTGTAGACTAGACTATAGACTAGTCTATTGACTTGACTATAGACTATACTAGACTGCAGATTAGACTATAGACTAGACTATAGACCAGACTATAGACTAGACTATAGACAACACAGACTATTCTATATACTACACCACAGACTAGACTACATACTAAACTATAGACTAGACTAGAGACTAGAATATAGACTTGACTATAGGCTAAACTAGACTAGACTATAGACTAGACTAGACTATAAACTAGACTATAGACTAGACTATAGACTAGACTATAGACTAGACTATAGACTAGACTATAGACTAGACTATAGACTAGACTAAAGACTAGACTATAGACTAGACTATAGACTAGACTATAAACTAGACTATAGACTTGACTATAGACTAGACTATAGACTAGACTATACACTAGACTATAGACTAGATTATAGACTAGACTATACACTAGACTATACACTAGACTATAGACTAGACTATGCACTATGCTATAGACTCTAGACTAGACTATAGAATAGACTATAGACTAGACTATAGACTAGACACAAAGATATGGTTGGTATGGTTAAGACTATAGCCGAGCATATAGTTTCGATTATAGTAAGTAAAGACTTTTCTTTATTTTCACCCCATTTAATGGAAACACAACAAAAAAACAGTTTTTCTAACCGCTACAATATGCTTGACTTGTCTGAGTTTATTTTATTTAATTTTTTTAAATTATGACTCATTTTAAATGCGATTATTTTGCGATGATGCATAAATAACAATTACTTATATTTTTAATAAAACAGAGCAAAAACAAAAACAATAAACTACTATAAACAACAAAATGGTTACCAAGTGTTATTTAAAACTATATATGTACAATGTACAATATTTACTTTACAACAAATAATATGTGTGTAATTTATAAAAAAAATATAATCCTTTTATCTAAAAATTGGAAAAATTATTTTATATTAAAAAGAAACAGAAAAGTGACCTATTTGTAAATGATTTTTTTATTTTGATAAGAAAATAGCGGGAATTCAATACTGAAACAAACCTTGAAATCAATGAATAAAAAGAAACAAATTAATTCAGAAAAAAATATATAAAAAAATAAATTATTGCAATTTGTTTAAAATTTATGACAAATTAATTGCAAAAAAATGATGAATGAATTTTACATTATACAGTTCAGTAAGAAAAAGGTCAAAGTTTTATAACAAATCCAATAGGCATTTCCTTTTTATATACTAATATACAAATAAACACAATAAGTAGTTAATTGTATATTTATATTAATTCATAAATAAAACATTATTTCTATATTTAGTAATAATAAAAAAACTTAATATAAATCCAACAATCATTGGTTTATCTCGATGTTCTTACCACAGATAGAGAGAGATAATCTATCTTATCTAATCTAATAACTCAAGTAAACAAATTCTGAATTAACATATAAACAGCAAATGATAAACTAAACTTTCATCTCATGAATACGACATAATTCCATTTAAATTTAAGATGATAAGTGTTAAACGTTCTTTACATTTCCCAAATTGTAATGGAGAAAAGAAAGACAGAATAAATAAAGAAATACATAATAAAACCTTGATTAAGGGTATTTATTTAAATCGTTTTATCTTGTGTTAAATTTAATTGAAAAAAAGATCTGAAAATCAGAAATGGGAAAATGTTATACATTACTTCTTTACCGGCAAATACCGGCCTCTTCAAACACTTTTCTCATTTTAAAAGTTGAAGGTAAATTTTACAAAATTTCTTTAACTTTCTGTTGCAATTCTACTTGCTAATAACAAAAATGCTGTAATAATAAAAAAAAATAAAAACTAAAACATCTTTCCCATTCCTGCAACAAAAATATACACTTAACGCTGTGACCAGCGACATCAACAAGCTACTAAAGATAAATTAAAATGGATTTATTTAACTGGAAGAGACGAAGAGAAGGAAGAGCAAAAACAAATTTAATACAAACACTTGACAATATTTAAGGCAAATATTGAAATTAATAAAATTATATTATATTTCTTTATCTTTAACAAAAAAGAAACAAAAAACATATAAATGTATAATATTTAAATATTAAACAATGACTGAACTATTGGGGTTTTGAAAAGAAAAAAGAAATTTACAAAATGCAATGTTAAACTCATCCAACACATACCAAGGGCAAACAATATGTTCGAAATTTTTGTTATTTTCTTTTAAACTTTTATAAAAGACTTTAGGATCAAGCCTACAGATCTGTTTAGAGCAAACATCAATTTATATTCAGGTATTATTATCAGTCTATAGTTGAAACCTTAAATCAATCTATAAGTAAGACTAAACATCAGTAAAAAGTTAAGTTGGTAAATGAACCTATAGTCCAGACTATAGCTCAGTTTATAGTCAAGTCTGTAGATCAGTTTAAATCTCAGACAATAGATCAATTTACAATCAAGACTACAGTCCAAGACTACTGTAAATACAAAGTTTGCACTCGTCTAGACTTTAGATATGTTTATACTTCAGTCTATAGATTTGTCAATAGACCAGACTAAGGTTCTATAGTTGAAACGAAAAGTCGACTTTTTCGACTTGTGTTTGAATATTTTCGACTTTTTGACTATTTTCGACTTTTTCCGACTTTTTCCGACTTTTTGACTATTTTCGACATTTTCCGATTTTTTTGGATATTTTCGAAATTTTTCGACTTTTTGACTATTTTCGACATTTTTCGACTTTTTCAACTTTTTTCCACTTTTTCCGATTTTTTTATTTTCAACTATTTTCAAGATTTTCCGACTATTTTAGAGTTTTTTAATTTTTTTTCTCAAAATATTTGGCGAACTGGATCAAAGGATAAAAAGGTATTGTTCGATTATTCGAAAGTCGATTTATAGAAGCCTAGTTCAAACTCAAGATTATTCTATTGTCCAAACTAAAGATCAGTCTTAAGTCCAAACCAGTCCACAGTCCAGACTATAGATCAGTCTATAGTTCAGTCTTAAGTCCAGACTATAAATCAGTATATAGTCCAGACTATAGAAAAGTCTTTAATCCCGTCTATAGATCAGTCTATAATCCAGATTATGGATCATATTCTAGTCTATAGATCAGTCTATTGTCCAGACTGTAGATTAGTCTATAGTCCAGACTATAGATCAGTCTATAGTCCAGACTATAGATCATTCTATAGTCCAAACTATAGATCATTCTATAGTCCAAACTATAGATCAGTCTATAGTCCAGAATATAGATCATTCCATAGTCCATAATATAGATCAGTCTATAGTCTAGACTATAGATCAGTCTATAGTCTAGACTATAGATCAGTCTATAATTCCGACTATAGATCAGTCTATAGTCCCGACTATAGATCAGTCTATAGTCCCGACTATAGATCAGTCTATAGTCCCGACTATAGATCAGTCTATAGTCCCGACTATAGATCAATCTATAGTCTATACTATAGATCAGTCTATAGTCCACACTATAGATCGGTCTATATTGCAGACTTTACATCATTTTATAATTCAGAATGTAGTTCAGTCTATAAGACAGATTATAGATCAGTCTATAGTCCTGACTGTAGATTAGTCTATAGACCAGGCTATAGATTAGTCTTTAGACCAGAAGACCAGAGATTATAGTGCAGAGTATGGATTAGTCTATAGTCCAGACTATAGATCAGTCTATAGACCACGTTATAGATTAGTCCATAGGCCAGAATATAGATCAGTCTATAGGCCACACTATAGATTAGTCTATATTCCAGACTTAAGATCATTTTATAATTCAAAATGTAGATCAGTCTATAATTTTAACTACAGATCAGTCTATAATCAATCAATATTTAAACTTTAATTGCAAACCTAGTTATCAGTATTAAAAAGTTCAACGTCTTATTAGTTTTGATTTATATTTACACTAAGAGTTGTTAATAAATCTATAATATTTTACTTAAACTTAATTATCAGTAAACTTTGATTTATGCATTTTTTTTAAAAAGAACAAAGAAAATAGTTAATTAAATATGAGTAATGAAAAAACAACAATATTGAAAATAAAAAAAGTTGATTAACACCATTTACAAATAGAATTAGATGTAAAAAGGATTAAATATTATTTTGTATTTTTAAGTTTTTTAAAAAAGAAACCGTATGTAACGATCACAAATAACAACAATAACAACTTGATCGACGACAATTGAATCTTCGCTTCGAAATGACCCAAGTCATACTTGGCCAAAGATTGTCAATTTAGTGATAGATGTATCAACCGAAAGTTTTTCTTTAGAAAAGAACTATCGGCCACAGTCAAACTGTTACATCAACAACAACTTAACCTTTACATCGGATCATCAACTACACGAGGAAACGAAAGTTCTACCAATCACAGTTGTCATGATGATTAAACAGTTTCTCTTGTTATGTCATCGGAGAAGTTATTTCAACGTTAACATCAAACAATTGGATACTTCCTCTAGGCATGTTAGGAAATATCTAGAAGAAAAACATACATAAATATGTGCAGGATCATTTAGATTTTTCATCGTATATGACAACTTTGAATGATATTCCTTGTGACGGCATAAATTCAGTGGTCGCAGGATATCGCATGAATGTCGTACTTAGAGCTCGACAACCTCTCATAGCAGACACATAAGAAAACCAGCAGCGATCTGCGGCAACTAAGATCAATACAGAGTAACAGGCTTAATGCCTACTAGTCATGTATAGACCATTGCCGTTCTCAACTAATGTCCTGCGTGTGATCAAAGTCCTTATGACAACCCTTTTTCACTTTGTCCAATAGATTTATGGATACATCCAGTTTAAGTAGCCCAATTTTTAGGCTTGGACATTGATGTAAAACCTCTCCCCAACTAGATTATTGTATAGTTTTAGCTGTTAAAACTAACAACAACTTGACTTTCATTTTCAAAGTTTGCAAAAAATTATAAAAAAGGAAATTTAATATTCCAACTAAAAGTACAGAGGGAGAAGTTAAGTAAACAATCAAATAACAAATTATAATATTGTTTTATGAGTTTAAAGGTCATCTTTTAAAAATACAAGTTGTATTAATGTGGTTGCAATTTAGTTTTATTAAGATAACTTGAACTTTAAATAAAACAATTACAATTGTTTATCAATAAGTAAGAAAGAGCAAAACTAAACAAAACGCCCTTATTTTTTGTAAATATTCCATTGCTAATATCAGGGTTTATTGTAAAAAATAACTATAACAGCAATACAGTTGTGTGTATTATATGATGGTTATGTCAAAAAAAATCAAAGCAGCTCTTAATGAGTAATAGAATATGATAATTATTATTTAAAATAACAACAAATAAGGGTGTAGTGTTTAGCGGTTACTAAACTTATATACTTTCCCTATAATATAAGCAATTTATTTTAATAAATATAAAACTTAAAACATAATAACAAATATTTTCAAGAAAAAAATTACTTAGATTTCATTTTAAACAAATTTTTTAATAATTTATATATAAACATTAACAGATAAGAGAGAGAGAGAGAGACTTTATATACAAATTGTATATTTCAATTAAAGGCTTATTATTTATATACATAAAAATGTATATATTTTTTTTTAATTGTTATAGTTGATTGGCATATATCAATGTCGTTTGGAAAATCTGAGCTTTAAATATGCATTTCTTGTTTATAAACAAAAAAAAAAAACAATAAATATTTATAGGAAATTTAATCATCCCGTTTAACGGCCTTTTGCAAATAAATAACTTTATCTCATGTTAATGCTGGTGGAAAAGTAAACAATATATTCTTATCAAAATCTAAAAAAAAAAACTATTTAATTGTTTAAAATATATATAGAATTCTACATATAAAGAATTTATCAAAAATGTCTACAGAACATTTTTATATATTTTGGTTGTTAATAAAAAATGCATTAAATTTTTTTGTTAAAGTCATTCTTATCAAAAAGAAAACATTATTATTATTTTTATCACTAGTATAGTCACATCTATAGTCATGATTATAGAGTGATCTGTCTGTCTGATGTTTAGTTCAATCTGATCTATAGTCATGACTTTAGACTGAGCTATAGCCCTGATTATAGACAGACTATTGATTGATCTTTTGCCTTGACTTTAGTTTTGGCTATAGATGGAGCTGTTGTCCAGACTGAACTAACTATAGTCCAAACCATAGATTTATATATAGCCAAATTCATAGACTAAAGTATAGTTCATTCTTATCTATAGACTGATTTATAGTAAAAAGAAAACAATATATGATCTTTACTATATATTGATCTGTAGTCTTATATTACAAACTCTTTCTGTGTATATGCACTGATCTTAAGTTCAGACTAAAGACTGATCGACAGTTAGAACCAAAGTATAATCATAATTTTGAATATAGACTATCTATAAACCTTGACTATTGACAGATCTATTGCATTGACTTAAGTTTTGTCTGTATATTGATCTGATTGTATTGATCTATAGTTTTGTACACTTACAGTGGTAATGTAAAGGCAGGAGTGACCCGGCACATATTGCCTTGAGACTGATCTATTATGCTTACGAAAAACTGTGGTCTAGTCTATAATATTGATTGGTGTTAACTATCTTACTAACTTACTTACTACCTTGCTAACTGACTAACTAACTAACTATCTATCTATCTATCTATCTATCTATCTATCTATCTATCTATCTATCTATCTATCTATCTATCTATCTATCTATCTATCTATCTATCTATCTATCTATCTATCTATCTATCTATCTATCCATCCATCTATCTATCTATCTATCTATCTATCTATCTATCTATCTATCTATCTATCTATCTATCTTCTATCTATCTATCTATCTATCTATCTATCTATCTATCTATCTATCTATTATCTATCTATCTATCTATCTATCTATCTATCTATCTATCTATCTATCTATCTATTTATTTATCTATCTATCTATCTATCTATCTATCTATCTATCTATCTATCTATCTATCTATCTATCTATCTATCTTCTATCTATCTATCTATCTATCTATCTATCTATCTATCTATCTATCTATCTATCTATCTATCTATCTAACTAACTAGCTAACTGACTAACTACTAACTACCTTACTAACTTACTTACTAATTAACTAAATAACAAACTAACTAAAAAACGTACTAAATAACTAAAATTTATGTTAATTATAGAATTAATAATTTCTATTCTATTTGCTGCTATAAACTCAAAAATCCCCCATTTTAAAGAGAATTAGTTTCACTCTTAGCTCTTTCTTCGTCTCTATTCGAAGCTCTTGCAAAAATAAGTGATGAAATTACAATTAACATAATATAAATGGAATAATAAACAACAATTTTCCAACAGGTAAATTAAATTAATAAAAATTTCATTTAAATAAGCAGAAAATATGGCATAAAAAGTGAATTAAAATAACAACAACAAAAAAAACTGCAACAAAGAAAGAAGAACCAGGTATATGTAAAAAAAAAATAACTGGAAATTTCGTTTTACTAGCAAAAAAACAAACAACAAAACAATAATGTTGTTGTTGGGGGGCTATTGGCAAAAACACAATTGCTTTGTTAAAATAAAATAACAAAATACTTAAAGAAGAGAACAACAAAAACATAGAACGCATCAGCTGAGAGCAAATGAACAAAAAACCCTTTTTTTCAACAACTACTTTTTGCTATTTGTTTTTGCTTTTTTGGCTTTGCAAAGCAAAATAAAAAATGACGTCTAAAACTTGATCAGAACAAAGCACTTCGAATAATAGCTTAATTTAATAAAAGAATATAACATTATTATTAAAAAAATTAATATTTTATATATTATTTACCTGTTAGCAAGCAGGCCGTTGATAATACGGCCAAAGTAATTAATTTATTATGAAACATTTTGACCAACAAAATCTAATTCGCAGTATATATTTTCACTTTATTTCTATTTGCTTTGCTTTTATAAAAATTACTACAGCAAAAAATATCTTAGTTTCAAGAGGACGTAAAATTTTCTGCAATTTTATATGTTTTCTGCTTTAATTTAGCATAAAATTCTGCTTAAAATAATTTATAAGTTTTTTTTGCGTTTTTAATAAATTCCAAATAGTTTTTTCTTGCTTTTATTTTCCTTTAATATTTTTTCCACAGCACACACAAGAAAAATCAAAGAAGACGACAGACGCACTTAACAAACGGCGATGATTATTCGTTTAAATAACAATGAGCAATAAAAAAAAATTCATAAATGATTTGTTGAAAAAAATGACAAACAAAATTACGAAAGTGTTGCCAGATGATGGATTATAAATCTAGTTGCGAACAATCGACTTTTGGTTGGAAAAAGTCAAAGTTGTCCGAAGCGTTAAACAAATGCCAATAAAACGATTATCTTTTTAGGAGAAACGACGATCAACTAAGTTAGTTAGTGAGTTAGTTAGATAGTTAGTTAGTTAGTTAGTTAGTTAGTTAGTTAGTTAGTTAGTTAGTTAGTTAGTTAGTTAGTTAGTTAGTTATTTAGTTAGATAGTTAATTAGTTAGTGAGTTAGTTAGTAATTTATATAGTTAGTGAGTTATCTAGTTGTCTAGATAGTTAGTTATTTAGTTAGTTAGTTGTCTAGTTAGTGAGTTATCGACTTAGTTAGTTAGTTAACAGAAAATAAAAACAGTTCTTTTATTACAAAATCGCTTAACTCTGCATAAAGTTGTAAGGAGTAGCCAGATGGTTACTATTTTACGGCTAACAAAATCAACCGCTGTTAGTGAAAACTAAAAAAATACAACTGTGTGTTAAGGTGAAATACCGTTATAAGTTATTAAGAAATAAAGTGAAAAATAACTATAGATAACTGTGTGTGAGTATTTAAGCAGGGTTGGGAACATAATCAAATTGTTTCAAAATTTGAGAAAATAAACATGCTTATGTGGGAGTTATTTATAGTTCTGTTAACAGAAACAGTTTTTCGTTCTTTTATCCGTACTTTTCTTAAAATTAAATATTCAAAGTCCTGAGTGAATGAAAATCTGTAGTAAATGTACTTTTTGGGTGAAACATTTGGTACTTTTCGCTCTTTAACTAGTATTTTTGAATATTTTATAATATTCAACCTAAAAATGCTATATTAAGCACGCAGCATACTGATAACATGTAAATCCATAAAGTGGGACTTTCTGGTACTTTTTCGTTGTTTAACTGACACTTTTTGATATTTTCAGCCATATTAAACCTAGAAACATAATATCTGTCATATGGGATCCTGATGGAATGAAGATTTATGTATTAAAGTTAAGTTTGTGGTACTTTTTTTTTGTTGTTAAACTGGTACTTTTTGAATATATTATAATGTTGAATCTAAAATGGCAAATTAAGCACGCAGCATGCTAATTGAATGTAAATCTATAAAGTGGAAATTTTTGGTACTTTTTCGTTGTTTAACTGATACTTTTAGAATTTTTCTGCAATTTTAAACATAAAACGTAACGTGGCCGGGCAAATCAGACCCGAGTAAGGTTTATGGTACTTTTTCGTTGTTCAACTGGTACTTTTTAATTTTTCTGCAATATTTAAAGTTAGAAATATAAAATCTGATATATGGAAATCTAATGGATTGAAAATCTTTAGGAGTATTTTTTTGTTTTACCTTTAAAAACTTACTTGTTTTTTTGTTTATATTTTTAAACCTTTAGAAATAAAAACTAAGAATTTTTTGTTTTTTTTTTGTTTTTTATTTGGAATTACTTAATTCCATATCAACATTATTACTTTTCTTTTGTTTTTGTTTTTTTTTATTGAATTCAGTAAAATTTTGTTTTCTCTGTTGGTTTATTATTTAAACGATTTACTTCATTTATTATTTTTTTATTTTTATTATTTTTTTTTTGTTTTGTTTTCATTATTTTTTTATGTATTTTTGTTGTTGTTATTTTACTTTAATAAATGGTTGTTGTTGTTTACCTTTATGTTTTCTGTTTTTTTTTTTAATATATTATTTAAATTTTTTTTCTGGTTTTGTTTTTAAATTTAAACTTAAATTTTACAAAAAGCAGTGTTTGTTGTTTTTTGTTTATATATACCATGATTTGTTGTTTTTTGTTTTTTTACTGAATGATGTTAAATTTGTTGTTGGTTTTTTTTTTTAATATTAAATCTAAATTAAAGCAATATTTTGTTTTTGTTTTTAATTTTTTAATACTAAAAGAAAATGAATGTAAACGAGACGAAACTTAACAAAATTTTTTTTTAATATTTTTCTTTTTTTTTTTTTTTGTCATAATAATAATGAAGAAAAATAATTTTTTTTTACCTTTTTTTACTACTAAAGTTTTAAATTTAAATTATTATGAGTTTTTTTAATTTTTTGTTGTTTTGCTAATTTAAATGTTATTTATATATATATTTTTTGTTTTTTATTAATTTAAGTTTTTTTTTATTTATTTAAAAACTAAAATAGTTTTACATTGAAGCTTAATGAATTGTTTTTTTGGGGATTTTGTTTTTGTTTTAGCAAAGTGGTTTTACACAAGATTTTTTTTATTAATTTATTATTAATTTTTTCTTTTGTTTTTAACTAGCTTATTTAAACATTTTTTTTTATATTTATGCTTCACACTGACAAAAAGGGCAATTTTTTTATATGTATATATGAACAATGTAGTTTTTTTTTTTTGTTTTAATTTTTTTTTTTTAAGAGGAGTTTCTTTTTTTATTTATAATATTAGAGCTCTGTTTGTTAAAACCCAAAAACTTTAAAAATTAAAAAATTTTCTTTTAAATGAAGAAACTAGAAATTTTATAATTTAGTTTTAAATTTTGAAAGTATTTAAACTTTGTTTTTGGTTTTAGTTTTATGTGTTTTAGATCGGTGTGTACTTAAAGCCTAAATTTTAGCTTAAAATTAATTAATTTATTTATTTTTTATTAATCTTAATATTTTATTATTATGCTAACAGTTAGCACTGCTTTGTTTTTTTTGGGGGGGAGGGTTTAATTTAATGTTTTATGAAAAACCCAAAAAAAGAATAAAATAATTGTTGTTTTATTTAAATGTTAAGAATATTTGAAATTTTAACTTTTTTTCATTATTAAAGTTTTTTTTCTTTTAAAAATTTTTTTCCTGCTGTGTTGCTGTTTTATTAAAAATATTCTCTTCCTGCTTGCTTGCTGTTAGTTTAAACAATATTTCTACTTAGTTGTTTTCTTATTTCTTTTTTATTGAAAGTTTCCTTATGTCTTTTCTTTGTTCCTTTTTGTGTATTTATATTTATGTGTATTTATGTGTGTGTGTGTTTTTTTCTTTTGTTTTAATAATTTTTATTTTGTTTTACATAATTTATATAATTAATATTTTTATATTTTGCATAACACTCAAAAAAATTTTCTTTTTACATACATTTTTATTTGTGTGTAAAAAAATGGCAGTTATTTGAATATACATTTTTTATATATATATATATATATTTTCCATTTTTATTATTTAAAAAATACTTTCATTTTCCTGGGGAAAGGAAAAACTTTCTTATTAATTGTGCTTGTTTTTAAGTTTTTATCCTTTTTTATACAGCAACACAACTTTTACAGAGCCCTTTAGGTTTTTTTCTGAATATCATTGTTATTATTATTTCTGACGGCAATTTTAAATTTTCTTAAAATGTTTTGAGTTTTTGAAATAATTTTTATTATTTTTATAAAATTGCTTATGTAAGTTTGTCGTTGGTGGGACAAGGTTTTAACACAATTTTATTTTCACAAAAGTAACAGTTTTTTTTTACAAAATTGACCTCCTGTTTAAATTAATTATTAATTTTTATTCTTAATAAATTGAGAAAACTTTATATCCTAGAGTTTTGCATTATGAATTCTCGATTCCAAAAGGGTCTTAAATTTAGTTTAAAACGTTAAAACCCTAATATATTGTAAGGATACTCCTAAATGAATAAGTGTTGTTTTAAAGTGTAGTGTTGTTATAAAATTATGAAAGAATCCACAAAGAATTCAAATTCTTAAAATATTGAAAATCCTAAATTGCCTACAAAAAGTTCGGCTATTAAATTTTGTTCTCAATAAACTATTCGATATTAAAGAATCATCCAAGAAGGGAAGATATTTTTAAAAATTAACCTAACATTGGATTTTGTTAGCAAATTCTTAAATTGTATGCAGTTTTTAATTGTATATTCAGAACAATAAATCGTTTTCTTAAAATTTTGTTCTCAATAAACTTTCTTAAAAGAATAAGGTTCCTTAATTTAAAACATACCATTCGACTTTGAATAGTGTTCATCAATAAAAGGTTAATTAAAGTAAGAAGTTTCACAACTAGAAAATATTTTAATACTAAAACAGGAACCGCATGAAAGTAAGGCCCTCGATCTTTATAAAATCGAAAAGCTCTCAAATTTTGTTCTCAATAAAATAGGTTTTATCGTAGATTACATTATTTACTACCTTATTTTTACTACCTTATTTTGAAATATTTATTAATGGTTTATAAAATAAATTTTCATACAAAATTTGTTCTACAAACCTTTGATAAAAGTTTATGAATAACACCCTTAGACTACAACTAGTTTTTAAGTTTGTTCTCAATAAAAATTTTACCTCTAGACTTTAGATTCCTTAATTTTCTTGAAATATTTTAGAACTAGTTTCTGTAGAAATTAAATTTTTAAGTGAAATCGAGATTCTAGATTCAATATTCTACAGACACTGTACTCTAGTCTATCTTAAGTTTAGTCTATAGTCTAGACAATAGTATAATCTATAAATATAGTCTATAGTCTAGTCAAAAGTCTAGTCTATAATTTAGTACATAATCTAGTCTATATTTAAGTCTATAGTCTAGTCTATAATCAAGTCTATAACATAATCAATAGCATCCAGTCCAGTCTATAATAGAATGTCTAGTATATAATCTAGTCAATAATAGAAAATGTATATAGACTAGTCTGTAGTCTAGTCTATAGCTTAGTCTTCAGTCTAGACGTTTAGTTTTTACCCTTGCCTAGAAAATGGTCTAGTCCGTAGTCTAGTCTTTAGTCAATTCTATAGTATAGTCTAGCCTATAATCTAGTCTATAGTCTAGTCTTGTCTATAGTATTGTCTATAGTATTGTCTATAGTCTTTTCTATAATGTAGTCTATAGTTTAGTCTATAGTCTAGTTTATAATCTAGTCTATAGTATAGTCTATAGTCTAGTCTATAGTCTAGTCTATAGTCTAGTCTATAGTCTTGTCTATAGTCTAGCCTATAGTCTAGTCTATAGGCTAGTCTTTAGTCCAGTGTATAGTCTAGTGTGTAGTCTTGTCTATAGTCTTGTCTATAGCCTAGTCTATAGTCTAGTATAAAGTCTAGTCTATAGTCTAATCTATAGTCTAGTCTATAGTCTAGTCTATAGTCTAGTCCATAGTTTAGTCCATAGTCTAGTCTATAGTCTTGTCTAAAATGTAGTCTAGTCTTTAAAATGGCGTAACATATAGCCTAATCTAAAGTATAGCATATAGTCTAATCAATAGTGTAGTCCTTAGTCGATTCTATAGTCTTGCCAATAGTATTAGTTTTAGTTTAAAAAAACTAACTTTTGCGACAAATTATAGATTTTTATTGAAAATTTAAATGAAATTCTACAAAATTATTCTAACATCTTGATGAAGTTTTAAAAAATCTCTAAATTTTAGATTAGTATTAGTAAAAAGGTCAATTTTGTAATATGGAAAGATTCGAAAAGTTTAAACTTTTAAAAAAGCAAAATTTGGAAATTTCAAAATTTTATATAAAATCCCTTTAAAATCGTATTACGAGCAGTGTGTGGTGTTTGGTTGGTTTTCAGAAACAGTTTTTAAAAAAATGACAAATACAATGTTTGGTTTGTTTGTTTTTTTTTTATAGGTTTATTGTTGTTATTATTGTTTTTTTTTTAATTTATTAATAATACTTTTGTTTTAGCAGTTTGTTTTTCAATCATTTATACTAATTAAGTTTTAATTTGTTTCTTTAATACACTAAAGGTTAATGGAGGGAAACGGGAGGAGTAGGAGTTTGTAACAACAATAAATGTAAAGAAATAAAAAAAAAACTTAAAATCAGATGAAAAAAAATGCCAAAAATATATTTATATATTTCTTGAATTGATTTTTAGTTTTTGTAAGTTATGTGTAGTGGTGGGTGTTATTTTATACTTTCATTTATTTGTTTTGTTTTTTTTTTTGAGTGTACAAAGCTGTTAGGCAGAGTTGCATTTTGTGTTACTTTTTGGAAAAAAGTATGAAAGAAAAAAATGTAAACAAACAGAGTGTTTCATAAATTATAGAAATGTTAAATTAAATTTAAATTATTAAACGGTTTTCTCTTTTATTTTCTTTTTGTTAATTAATAAGGTTTTTCCTCTTGTTTTTTTTTATAAGTTGTGTGTGTGTATATATTTGTCTCTGTTATTTCTTTTTATTTAGTTTTCTTTACTTAAATTTCTGTTTAATTTTCTTACTTATTTTTAGTGTTTTTTTTTGTTTTTTTTTATTTTTTAAATTTAAATATTTTTTTTAAGTTTTAAGTAAAGAGGATTAGTTTTGCTTTTTTATGTTTATTTTTCTTTGTTTTTTTTATAGCATTATTCTCTAGACTCCTTAGCTTGTTTTTTTATATTATATTATTTACTTGAAAATTTCCTAAATAATGCTTTTTAAATATTTAAAAATCTACAATATTTTATAAATTTTTATTTATTAAGTAATTAGTTTTTTGTTTCCTTTTTTTGGTTTTATTTAAATGGGGTTTTTCTTATACTTTTTGTTTTTATTTTTTTTTTTGCTTAAATTTATAACAAATTTAAACAAATCTGGTTTTAATTAATTTTTTTTTTTAATTTTCTTTTTATTTCAATAAAATATTTACTAAACAGCATTTTTGTTGTTGTTATTACTTTTAATAAATGTGTTTGAAAAATATGTGTTTTTAATCAAGTGGGAATTTTTCAAAATTAAAAAAAAACTTAAATTTTTTTTTTTACTTTCATAACAGAGAGCTTTAGTTAGAGAAGAGAGAGTTAGTTAGAGAGAGAGATTGAGAGATAGATAGAGAGTGTGTATTGTTGTGTTTTACCAATCTTTTTCAATATTTTATTAAATAATTTTTGTTTTTTTTTTAAGTACACAGTTTGTTAAATTTTTGGTTTAAACATTTTTCGCTGTGCTGTTTTTCGTTATTAACTTTTTTTTCTAAAATTTTCATTTCTCTTTACAAAAACTTAAAAAATTGTTAAATATAAAACAAATTTGTTCAAAGCAAATTTTACAAAAACATTAAAACAGTGTTTGTTTGTTTTTTTGAAAATTCAGCCAATGTTGTCAACAATTATTGTAAAAAATAAAAAAAATCCTTAAAAACCGTTTTTAAAGAAATTATTAATTTGTGTTGTCTGTTGTTGTTGTTGTCTCCAAAAAAAACTATGTTTTATTCTAATTCTGTTTTTATTTTTACTATTTTTATATATATTTTTTATAATTTTTTTTCATTTAGTTTATTTTGCATCTTTGGTTTTTGCTGTAATTTGTTTTATTTTTTTTAATATTTCGTTGCATTATTAATTTTTTGTTATTGAAATAATAATGCCTTGCGATTTTTTGTTTATATTTTAGAATTGTTTTATTTTTGTTTTCTTACAGTTTTAAAGTTTTCTTTTGTTTTCATATTTGCTGTTTTAATTCTTACTAATTTTAATTTATTTTAATTAAAACTTTTCTTATTTGTTGCTGTTACTTCTGCTGTTGTTCTAGTAGTAGTATTTTTAAGTTCACTGTTGTTGTTATCTTGCTGTTGTTGTTGTTGTGGCTGCTGTTTTTGCTCTTGATGCTGTTGTATTTGTTGTTGTTGTTCTTTGCTTTGTTGCTGCTGCTGCTGTTGTTGTTTCTGCTGCTGCTGTTGTTGTTTTACGTCTTCTAAAGATTGATCTTAATCAACCATCAACTCGAAGTGGACGGATCCTCTCCTTTCTGAACGATCATGATGAATGTTACGTGCCCAAGCTTTGCATTCAATATTAATTAAGACACCAGCTAAAATAAGATATACAAAACAAATTTAGAAAAATTAGTTAAATATTCCTTTTTGAAATATATTTTTATAAATTTTAAAAAAGTCCTAGTTAGTTTTAAAAGAGGTTTTCCTAGCCAGGAATGGAAAATTCAGTACAGCATCTCGCCATATTGGTACTTTTTTAACAGGTCTAGTCTATAGTCTAGTTTATAGTCTAATATAAAGTATAGTCTATAGTCTAGTATATAGTATAGTCTATAGTCTAGTCTATAGTCTAGTCTATAGTTTAGTCTATAGTCTAGTCCATAGTCTAGTCTATAGTCTAGTCTATAGTCTAGTCTATAGTCTAGTCTATAGTC
>NC_060950.1:68799218-68806878 GCF_022045245.1 Lucilia cuprina | reverse complement strand
GACTGATAGATATTTTTATAGTCCAAAATATACCCTGAGTATTTAAAATTTAGTTACTTTACCCATTACAAGTAATCTCTTTTACAGAAGAAATAAAGTTAATGGAAAAGTTAAACCTCAGTTTAACGTGTATTTAAATTAGTGACATCAGACACATTAGCCCCTTAGCAACTAGCTATTTAAGCCACCACAAGTAATCTAAAGTAGAGTCAATTAAACATTTTTAAGCAAAATTATGTATGTTTATAGGCAAAATAATTTCAGTTTATAGCAAACTTATTTAAAAAAGAAAGTAGACTCATTCTTTTTTCCGCAAATAGAAAATGTATACTTTGGATTTTTACTCACGATTTGCAGGTTATGTAGAATACTCTAGTGATTGTATGTATATATTTCAACACACGCTCTTTCGTTTCATTGTTAGTAAACCTAACGGTTATATGTTCGTTCATTTGTCCTTTTGATTATGTCAGTAAATATCCTTTAAATACACATTTCATAAATTCATACATATGATGATATACATACATACATATATTGTACATTGTTTATTTAACTAATTTATTTGTTAAATTAAAATAGAAATATGTATTTTTGTTTGCTTTTTAATATTTATTTACTGTTATTCTATATTTCTTATTTAGGGATTTAGAATGTTGTTCATGTTTATGCATGCAATTATTTAATATTTTATAGAAATTATCATACAAATAGAAAGAATATTAAGTGGAAAAAGTGGAATCTTTAGTAAAATATATGATGTAATTATTTATTTAATGAACTTTTACTTTAGTATGGAATATTGTCATTGAATTTTCATCAATTCAGATTCATTCAATTCATTTGGAATAGATGAGGAAGATTATTTAGACAATTATGTATAAAGTCTATAAGTATTAGTCCTTAAAGATTACCTTTTATAAATACGCCTTGTTTACATTGTAAACAGAAGTGTGAGTAAGTAAAGTGAACAAACCATTTGCTTTTGCTGACTTAACAAACAAACTATAAATTGGCAACAATGCAGAAGAAGAAGTGGTAAATTAAATTAATTTTAAAATGCCATCAAAATCTTAAGTATTTGTTTTTTTTTACTACATAAACTTACAAATCTAATGGATTTTAATGCCACTGGCGGCGTCAAGAAATTTTGTGCTTTTAGCCAGTACATACAGGGTTTAAGTATTAAAAATTTATTGCTAAATTTAAAAGTTTTTTCTTCTTAGAAATCGGGGTGGTGGTTAAAATAGTCTTTTCAAAATGGCTTGCATATGTAAATGGATTTGTTTGAGAATTTAATACACAAACGTGACATATTAACCTTATTTTTTTCTATATTTAAAACCACATGTAAACAATGCAACTGAAAACTATTAATGGTTGGAATGGTTTTTTTTAACAATTCTTTCTTCATTATTAAGTTTTATATAAAGAAAGTTCTTTTCACAGGAAATGGTTATTTTTAATTATGTATTTAGTTTAGTTATTTTACTTTTTACAAAAAAAGTTTTACTAGAGTGGAAAATTTGTTTTTTTTTCACATAAACTCAATTTGCCTTTTATTAAAGCCATGTTGCCAGAAGTTATTTTAAAGGTTTGTCATTTTAGAAATCACAAACTCTAGTTTTCTGTTTATAAAACAACTATTAAATTAACAGTAATTAAAGTTAATTATACATTTTTTTCTTTTTCTTTCATTTATCTATTTTTAGTCAACTCCCTTAATGATCCTTGCCGTAAAACCCCAACTTAATGGCCAATCATTTTTTAATTACCAACAACTAAGCAACTTTCATTTCACAACCACACAGCAAGGGGGAGCTTTCAATATACAATACAACATAGTTAAGCCTTAGAGGATTTCAAAATTAAAAGGTATTTATTTTAAATGTTTAATTGCTTTAGCTAACAACAATATTTTTCTATATAATTGCTTTGCTTTGCCCTGTTAAATTCTGTTATTTCCTGTCTATTCATGTTTATTTATGTAGTTGAATATTATATAATTATATAACTATATTCTATTTTCATCTCTTGTACTTACTTTCAACGGTAAATTGCACAGCTACAATAGGTGGTATATAACCGTCAATATTTTTGAAGGGGAAATAGTAGGATGGGAAACCCATACGTGGATAATAGTCACGAGCTTTGATATTTTCAACATCAGCGGGATTTTCACCTTCGCAAGAGATCCAAACGACATTAGTCTAGAAAAAGAAGTGGGAAGAAGTTTTAATTGTTATTTAAACATTGGAATTATTTACTTAAGGATATAGATGGTTCACACTATAAACTGATATATGTAGTTTAGAACATACACCTATTTCTATAGAACTGTGCAGATATTTAATCTTGACTATAATTTTATCTGTAGAACAGTTTAAAGCGTAATCTATAATTCAGATTTATGTCTAATCTATAGCCTCGACTTAAGACCGACTTAAGACTGTAATCTTGACTATATACTACTATATAGTCTAGACTATAGACTGCTCTTTAGTCTTGACTATAGTTGTCTTAGTGCCGACTAAAAACTTCTAGATTATAGATTAAAAACTAGTCCAAACTATAGATTGATTTAAAGTTCAGACTATAAATCGATCTATAGTCCAGACTATAGATTGACCTATGGTCCAGACTATAGATTTATCTGGTCCATACTATAGAAAAAGCTATAGTCCAGACTATAGATTAATTTATAGTCCAGACTACAGATTGATCAATAGTTCAGACTATAGATTGATATATAACCCAGACTATAAATTGATCTATAACCCAGACTATAGATTGATCTGGTCCATACTATAGGAAAATCTATATTCCAGACTATAGATGGATCTATAGTTCAGATTATGGATTGATCTATAGTTCAGATTATAGATTGATCTATAGTTCAGACTATAGATTGACCTATAGTTCAGACGATAGATTGTTCTATAGTTCAGACTATAGATTGATCTATAGTTCAGACTATAGATTGCTCTATAGTTCAGACTATAGATTGCTCTATATACATTGATCTATAGTCTAGACTAAAGAGTCCGGACTATAGATTGATCTATAGTCCTGACTTTGATCCACCTACTAATAGATCTAAATTCCAGACTGTAGATGATCTATAGTCCAGACTATAGATTGATCTATTCCATGCTATAGATAAATATATAGTAGAGACTACAAATTAATCTGCCGTCCAGAATATAGAATAGTATATGGTCTGCACTATAAATAAAACTATTGTCCAGACTATAGTATAGTCCAGACTATAGTTTATATAAAGCTATAGATCAGACTATAGACTAAACTGAAGTTCAGACTTTAGACTAATCTTAAGTTCAGATTGCATACTGATCAAAAGTCCAGATTAAAGACTAACCTATTGCCTATACTATAGACTCATCTGAAGTTAAGACTACAGACTAAACTATAGTAAAGACTATAGACAAATCTTTAGTCCAAACTATAGACTAAGTTGTAGACCAGAATATAGTCTATAGATGTCTATAGTCTAACTGTAGAATGGTTTAAAGTCCAGAGTATAATCTAATCTATAATCCAAACTATAAACTGATCTATACTCCGAGCAGACAAGAGACCAATCTTTAGACCAGACTGTAGACTTATGTATATGTAGTCCAGATTATAGTCTGGTTTATGGTTCACAGTATTGTCTTTATTCATTGTCCATACTGATGTATAATTCTACCTATAGTTTTGATTAGTAACTGATCTCCAGTTGAGATTAAATACCGCCCAGACTATACTCTGAACTGTAGATAACTTTGTTTTTGTTGATTTTAAAAGATCTTTAACGATTTCACCTTTAGCTTGTTAGTGTCAACTTACCTCATTTGGTCTCAAGGTGTGTTTTTCTGTGATGTGTCGTTTCAACTCATTTGGCATTTCATCAGGTAAATTCTTTGAATCGTTGTAGATTTGAGGAACCCAGTTGTAAATCTAAAATAAAAACATAAAATATGAAATTAAAAATTTTGCCTTTATAATACCAAACAAATTAAATTTTCTAAATCTCTAATATAAATTTTGATTGGAGATTAGTTTTATTTACCTTATTCAACTTGAGGAATACGCAGGGTCTGGCCAAGTTATAACCAAAATGATTTTCCTCTGTGCAGGGAGCAAATTGGCTACGATCAATGCCGCATACTTTGCCTTCAGGTGGTGGATTTTCAAATGAACAATTTACTTGATTCTTTTTGGGTAATTCTTCATAGGCTGCATAGAATTAGGAATTAAAAAGAATTTTTTTTTAGAAAAAATTTGAAAAAAAACATTTAAAGAAAATTTACTTAAAAAACTAGCTTTAAAGGAAATTCAAATAAAATTTTACAAAACGAGCTCTTTTACCAGGTTTTCAGGGGGGAGATGTTTTAGAAATTAAAAAAAAAATAAAACCTTATACTTACAAAACATTCAGTAAAATTTTAACAAAATAAATTTAAATAAATTATTAAACAAAACCCATTTTATAAATAAAATTAAACAAAATAAACTTAAGTTTAAGAAATCGTATGGACTTACCTTTTAAGAAATTAGAGGTTTCTTCTACCCAATATTTGAAATTATCTGGTTTATTTGATTCATACCAAACTAAAGTACTTTCAACATTCACCTCTGGTGGCATTGGTCGAAAACCAAGACCTAGAATTATAGAATTAAATAAAAACAATATTTTAAATCTTTATTTTCATAGTTTTCTCTTTTATCCATAAGCGTGTTTGATATTATAGGAATATAAATAAATAAACAAAAAAAAAAAACTGGGTGGACCCCTAAAACCAAAATCCAATTAGTTAATTAAGTTTCTAATACAAGAAGTGTTTCGTGTTAAACTGTTAAAGAAAAAGGTTTAACATTAAAACCACACATCACATGTGTTTAACGGAATTTTAAAAATCTATATAAATCTTTAAGGAACTAAAAGGGTGTCAGCGTGACTGACTGCTAGTAGCAAATTTTAGGTGACCCTGCCTTAACAAATATAGGGAGTGTTTACTGATTTATATGTTTAAACATTTAAATAAAAATTCAATTAGATGTTAATTATAATTTTGATTTACATATTTTGTTTCTTTATGTCCCATATTCTAATGACCTATTACTTTAAATGGACTGGGAAATAAAACAACAGCTCGTTTGATTAATTAGCACTTTGTCAACTATGCTTAGTCATCATTTGATTACTGAAGGGACTGTCGATGCTATAGTCAAACATACGTAGAGATGAATATAAAGATGAGACAATAGGTCAGACAATAGACTACTATATAATACAAGATATGGAGTTAGCTATAGTCGAGATTATACACTAAACCATGGTCTAGACTATAAACTAAACTATAGTCACCACTAAACACTTAACTAGATTCCAGACTATAGATAAGACTATTGTAAAGACTATAGACTTGACTTTATTCTAGACTACTGATTTGATTATAGTCCAGATAAAGGGCTTACCTATAGTCCACACTATTAACTAGACTAAAGTCCGTACATAAAACAAGACTATAGTTTGGACTGTAAACTAGACAAATAATAGATTTTATACGGACTATAGACTTGACGGTAGTCCACATTATAGACTAGAAAAGAGTCCTGACTTTGAACAATACTAGAGTCCAGACTATAGATACTTAAGACTATAGACTTGACTTTATACCAGACAACAGACTTGATTATAGTCCAGATTATGGACTTACATATAGTCCAGACTATTGACTAGACTAAAGTCCATACTTTGGACTGTAATCTGAACAAAAAATAGATTTTAATAGAGACTATAGACTTGACAAAAGTCCACATTAAAGACTTTACTAGAGTCCTGTTTTTGAACAATACTAGAATCCAGATTATAGATTTGACTAGAGATTTGACTTTATTCCAGATTACAGACTTGATTATAGTCCAGATAATGGGCTTACCTATAGTCCAGACTATTAACTAGACTAAAGTCCATACTTAAAACAAGACTATAGTTTGGACTGTAATCTTGACAAATAATAGATTTTTATACAGACTATAGACTTGACAGTAGTCCACATTATAGACTAGACTAGAGTCCTGTCTTTGAACAATACTATAGTTAGGACTATAGACTAGACTATAGTTGGGATTATGGACTAGACTTTAGTTGGTAATATAGACTGGGCTATAGTTGCGACTATAGCCAAGACTATTGTGCAAACTGTAGACTACAGTTTATACTATATAATAGGCTATAGTCCATACTTGACTATAGTCTAAACTGTAGACAGTCTAGTTTTTAAATTGGGCTATAGTTCATGGTATAAACTGGACTATAATTGTAGTTTAAAACAAGACTATAGTCAACACTATATGTTAGATTATAGTCCAGTCTATAAACTTCGTTATAGTCCAGACTATATACTAAATCAGAATCTAAACAAAAAACTAGACTACAGTCCAGATTACATGCTAAACTATGGACTACTTCTTAGTCCATTATAAGCTATAAACTCGACTATAGTCTCAAATATAAACTAGTCTATAATCCACGTATAGACGCGACTGTGGTCTACATAGTAGTGTAAACTATAGTCCAAACTATTCTATAATTTCTAGACTACAGTCTGGATATAACCAAAGTTTTTACCTTTCTCTACAAATCTATTTTATCATCAATAATTTACTTTTCAAATGACGAAATCAAAAAATAAGAGAACTCACCTGGATTTGTCCCGATTAAACCATCGCCTAATGTCCATTTAGGTTTATTTATTTCCAATGTCTGATAAAATACAGCAAAAATGGCAGCAAAGAATCCAGTTAGTGCCGCATAAAATATTACATAAAATATCAGAATTTTTGCTGTAAATAAAAGGAAAAAAATTTAATTAATAACATGAACAAAAGGGCATTTATTTATTTAGTCTCAAGATTTCTAATTAAAATGATTAATGTTATTGAAAAGCTCATTTAACAATTTAATTAACATAATACTTAAGTTCAGCAACAACATTAAGTAAATATTGAAATTCTATATAGATCTAATTTTGTTTAAATATTTAACTTTATAAACTTTTTTGTTTTAGGTTTATTTAGACAGTTAATTAGTTTAAATATTTAATATATTTATTTGTTTAACATTTTCACATTAAATAACATTTTGTTGACCTTTAGCCTTATTAATCTTTAAAACAATAAAGTTTTAATTCAATATCCTGATAATGAGTGATAGTATGAGAGAGGTGGAGGAATTTTATATTTGAAAAGCCAGGAGTGTTTGTCAACTTACTTTTTTTGTTGTCTTGTCAAATAAAATAAAAAATAAAACTTTTTGACATTTGGTAAAACTTTACCTTTAATTAGCAGATGTTCTAGTTGTCACAACTAAGTAGAAAATAGATTTATATGAGATTTTGGAATAGAAAATTTACAGAAGGAAGGGTAGCGCTATAAAAACTTTAAACTAGACCATAGACTTGACTATAGACTATAGACTAGTCTAGTCTATAGTCTTGGCTCTAGTCTATAGTCTAGTCTAGTCTATAGTCTAGTCTATAGTCTTGGCTCTAGTCTATAGTCTAGTCTATAGTCTAGTCTATAGTCTAGTCTATAGTCTAGTCTATAGTCTAGTCTATAGTCTAGTCTATAGTCTAGTCTATAGTCTAGTCTA
>NC_060950.1:68797222-68799118 GCF_022045245.1 Lucilia cuprina | reverse complement strand
ACTATAGATCAGTCTATAGTTAAGACTATAGATCAGTCTGTAGTCAAGACTACATATAGTCATTCCCACATATCAATCATGAGTGTCCTATAGATTAGCCTATAGTCTATAGTGTGGACTATAAATCTGTCTGAAGTAGTAGGGGGATGTGACCGTCTAAAAAGGGATCCACTGACATCCTATAAGCTTGCTGGTTGTTGTATACATTATGTTAGTAAGGAGAACATGAGTGGCTGAAGTGTAAAGAAGCAAGTAAATAAAGCGAACAAAAATCGATTTTTCTAGACAAAAGCTTAAGGATATAAGGACATACATACATATATACAAGGATATTTACAGGGAGCACGAAAGAATATTAACCATAATCTTAAGATTGAAAATAATACACACATACTAATACATATATATACAAGTAATGTTACACTTTACATAACAACCAGGAACTTGAAACATAAAAGACAAAACATCTTTAAAACTTGGTAGAAAAAAAATTATGAAAACTTCCGACCAGCAGCAAAAATATTAGATAAAAAGTCAAGAAATCATGATTAATATCCTGACAGAAAAAATAAGAAAAAAAGAAAACCAATTTAGAAATACAAATTATTTGCAGCAATGAACAAGAAAACAAATTTAAGGCTCAAGAGAGAAGCAAAAACAAAAAAAGCAACCATAATAATCTTCAAGGTTGAATTGTCTTTATACGCATACATACATACAAATCCACTTCCTTTGGCAGCAATACCACAACCACAGCCACAAACTGAGTTGAATTTGTAGGAAACACAAGAATTTTCTTTTTATATGTATTTTTTTTTCCTTTAACCACATGGAAAATTTCAAAAGAAAATCGTTTATTCAATCAACACAAATTGAATATTTTTTTAATCTATTTTCATGTGGGACATTATTTTTTTACATTTTATGTATTTTTTGCCTTAAAGAAGAAACCTTATTTCTCGATAAAATAACAAAAAAAAAAAAAAAATGCTATTAAACCAAAAAAAGCAAAAAAAAAAAAAAGACATTAAGGTTCTTAACTCGGTTTTCATGTTAACAAAAACATGACACACAATATTTTCATATATAATTGCATAAAAATATTGATTGTATTGAATGTTATACATACAAATTACATAGCGATATATAATACACACAAACGTATAGAGTACACTTGTATAAAAATAGTATCTATCTACCGCTTGGATTATTGTAGTTACAAATATTAGGGTGGCCTATCAAAACGACACAACAAATGATACTATAAAGGGAACTAAATCGTTATCTAGATTCCCCTGATTCCTAATAACAACACTGGAGCTTTTCCCAGTTCGAGAAATAAACTTTCATCTTAGTAACTTACAGCCGCTCCCTAATAACTTACAAACATACATTCTTAATAGGTGGTATATCGCTCACCACAGTCACGAATTTGTCTAGAAATCGCATGCACGAATTGAGGTTGAAACAAAGAAGAGAAAAATTAAAATACAAATACATACATATTTAGATTGATACAAGCAACACCTGTGTGTATGCTATACTTTTTCATTTATATCTAAGCAGGCAGTTCATTCGTATTGTGTCCTTCAATAAGGATGTCATTATATTTAAATAAAAATGTAAATCAAATAATCTTGCATAATTAATTTTGTGAGTTATATTTAATAGTAAATGTAAAAATGCTTAACTTTGTAACGCAAATGTTACTAATGCGATTCATGCAATTATATATAACAAATGTTTTCAATTTAACATTTGAAACCTTTACATATTCCAAAGCTCTAGAAGTCAGGATAATAAAATTAACATTTCCTAGAAGTTTTTGGGTTATAAGGCCTTCGCTAAAGACGTTATGATACAACTAGCTTCAGTTAATAGAAATAGACTATAGAC
>NC_060950.1:68793558-68797122 GCF_022045245.1 Lucilia cuprina | reverse complement strand
TATAGTCTAGTCTATAGTCTAGTCTATAGTCTAGTCTATAGTCTAGTCTATAGTCTAGTCTATAGTCTAGGGTATAGTCTAGTCTATAGTCTAGTCTATAGTCTAGTCAATAGTCTAGTCTATAGTCTAGTCTATAGTATATTCTATAGTCTTGTCTATAGTCTGTAGTCTAGTCTGTAATCTTGTGTAAAGTCTAGTCTAAGTCTAGTCTGTTGTATAGTACATAGTATAGTCTATAGTATAGCCTATAGTCTAGTTTATAGTCTAGTCTTAAGTCGTATCTATTGCCTAATCTACAGTCTAGTACACAGTTTAGTTTATATTCTAGTCTATAGTTTTGTCTATAGTCTTAGTCTAGTCTATAGGTTTGTCTATAGACTAGTGTTTAGTCTAGTCTATTGTGTAGTATTTAATCAAGTCTTTAATCTATTTAATGATCTAGTTTATTATCTAGTATGTTGTCTAGTGTTTGGTATAGTATTTAGTCTTGTCTATAATCTAGTCTATAGTGTAGTCTGTTCTATAGACCCGACAACAAAGCTACTAAAACAAGACTTTAGTCATAATTAAAGCCTTGAGTGAGGACCATAATAAATGTCATTTAAGATTCGACAATGTGCTCTCAATTTAAAAGCTCTATAAGTACAATTTCCTTTTCTGTCATACTGAACTACCCGGTTCACCTATTTCTTCTTCTTTTCATATTTACCTTTCTATGATTTACCTTTACTCTCACACTGGCTCTCATGGTATTAACACAAACACTATAAAATAATAAAAACGAATAGATACACACATACACATACAAGTAAATAAAACTGATTGAAAGGTCATTTGAAACCGGAAATTGTCTTCGATTTTTTGTATTGTGCTGAGTTAAGCAATATTCCAGTTTTTGGATTTGTAAATCCTTTTAATGATGTTTGTTTTTTTTTATAATAAAAATCCTAACCTTAAAAATTTTTATATGTATAACACTCAAGCCTATGTTGCTCTTGTAGTACAATGCCATCAAGTAGGGAATATTTTTAAACATTAAAGGACATTTGCCTGAAGTATGCTAATTTATTTTTAGCTTCCTTTTGTTTGTCATGTAATTTTTTCCTTGATGAGGGTAAATAAATAATAAAAGATTGATGTGCTAATTTAAATAGAAGAATATAAATACATGCATACATAACATATTTTTACAACTTATAAATAAATTAAATTTATAAGTGTTATATACCCCACAGCATCACAAAACACAAGGACTTAAGAGTAATAATACAATGAAAAGGAGGCGTTGTTGTGTCAGATATGACGTAACTTTTTCAAGGGGAAAAAGGCACAAAATGGATGAAAAATATACACTTTCAAACTTTTAGAGATGTATGTGTCATACGAGTTTATATAAGAGAATGTATATTCCATGAAAAAAACTCTAAAGCGCAGGTCCTGTTTGGCAAAAAGAAAAATTTTCCTAAGCAGCAGAAGAAAAATTTTCATAATAGCAAAATGTTGGAATTTAAAGAATTTTATCAAAATATTTTTTATAAAAAATAACACAATTTGCTATAATTAAAAAAAAAACTAATTTGTTTTTTAAAAAAGTTAAAAATTCTTTAATAGTTAATCTGCTCCCCTTTTCACTTCCTGTGTCTATACATTAGAAATTTTTTGTAAATGTCAAAGTTCATTTATAGTGTCAGCTGTATATAGTTTATGCATTCCTTCTACTTCTATAAGTATTTTACTATACTTTTTCTGTATTTTCAATTTTTTACCATTTTTCTTATATTTTCTTTGCTTTCTTTTACTGTTTCCTAGTAAAAATTTTCTAGTTTTCTTTTTATAGTCTTTACTGAAATCCTGTTGGTGGTGTCATGTAATCTTCTCTGCAGAGAATTTTAATATATGTATATGTGTATGTAAATCAATTGGAATTATCTTTATTACTGTATCCATGGAGTAATTTGAATTGGATTTTTATTTTCTATTTGCCATTTCCATAAGGAATAAGTGTAAAGTAAATAAAGTTGGGAGACATATTGATGGATTCTTAAAGGAAGTAGTTACAAGGCAAGTGGTTGAAGACTGTATACTAGACTATAGACTATACTATAAAATAGACTAGAATTGACTATAGACTATACTATAGACTAGACTATAGACTAGACTATAGACTAGACTATAGACTAGACTATAGACTAGACTATAGACTAGACTATAGACTAGACTATAGACTAGACTATAGACTAGTCTATAGACTAGACTACAGACTAGACTATAGACTAGACTATGGACTAGACTATAGACTAGACTATAGATTAGACTATAGACTAGACTATAGATTAGACTATAACTAGACTATAGACTAGACTATAGATTAGACTGTAGACTAGACTGTAGGTTCGTAGTTTCCACCTTTGTGGGAGACAGTCTTCTATTCCAACTCTACCGGGTTATAATAACGAGAATTAAACATTAATTATTAAATCAAATACGGAAAATTTATTGTGTCTAGTTTGTAATACCTATGTACATACAAACATATTGTTTAACTTATTGTTTTGGTTAATTTATCTATTGTATAGTGGTATTGCATATTAAGTAATTTGTGTAAAGTTCACACTTTTCTAACAATTTTCACAAGTTTGTTTAGCAGTTAAGCTTAAACTAGAGGTTAAAGTGGCTTATGTAAAATTTTAATTAGTTTCCTTTTAGTTTTAACACATTAAGAACTTTAAAATAGAATTTCTACAAATTTTCACAGTTCAACAATTAGCAAAAATCTATTGGCATTGTTAAGATTTTAACACTTAAAGGGTGCAAGTGTTCTTGAAAGTGGAACGAACAAAGTTTAATATTAAAAACTTTTTCAATATTGGGATATGTTAGCCCTTTGTGATTACTAAACATATGCCTTTGATTGTAATATTTTAAAATTAACAAAAATTTACTTAACCATTTTCGCTTCTATACCCATTCATATGTTTATATAGTTATTTGATTTATTTACTCACATTCTACATATTCTTTTCGTACTTAACTCAAATGCTGCTGTCATTTCTAATTGAAATACTTTAAACTCAAATGAAAAGAACAAATACATATTCTTTTGATCTCTTAATTGTTATACGAACAAGAGGCAAGTAATTGAAAAGCTTTTGTGTTGAGGGTTTCAAAATTCCAAAAATTATTATTAAATGAATTTGTATGACACACAAATGCTCAGATCATAATATTTATACCATAGTAGGTTTTTATATTAATTTTTCATTGTAGGAACAAACTAATTCTTCGATAGATCTTAATAAAACAAGAACAATAATAACCTAAACCTAAAGACAGCATATTTGTTCGTACAACAACATATATTCATTAATCGTAATGATTTGACGAATATTTTTGAAAATGTATGTGTGTGCTTCTTCTATGCTAGAACTAAACTAACACTGAACTAGAACTGAACTTAATAGAACTGAACTAGAACTGAACTAGAACTAAACTAGAACTGAACTAGAACTGAACTAGAACTGAACTAGAACTGAACTAGAACTGAACTAGAACTGAACTAGAACT
>NC_060950.1:68792002-68793458 GCF_022045245.1 Lucilia cuprina | reverse complement strand
GTCTATAGTCTAGTCTATAGTCTAGTCTATAGTCTAGTCTATAGTCTAGTCTATAGTCTAGTCTATAGTCTAGTCTATAGTCTATTCTGTAGTCTATTCTATAGTCTAGTCTAAAGTCTAGTCCATAGTTTAGTCTATAGTCTAGTCTATAGTCTAGTCTATAATCTAGTCTAAGTCTAGTCTATAGCCTAGTCTATAGTCTAGTCCATATTCTAGACAGTCTAGTGTATAGTCTTGTCTGTAGCCTAGTCTATAGTCTAGTGTATTGACTTGTCTACAGTATAGAGTATGATCTAATTATGTTAAACAAAATAAAGCTTCTTGATTACTTGACACATCACCGGTAATATAGAAATGATAGGTACTACTGCTTTGAAAACTGCCGGCTAATTGCTCCAACCCTAATGAGTAAAATTCATATTGTTGCCATGTTCATATCGTACATTATAACTAGTCTGTTAACGTGACTTATAAATTTAGCTTTTGTTCTAAATTTAGACTGAAATTATCTAAATAATTAATGCAAGTTTTAATTATAGTTTTTGAAATTTACTATTGAAATTAATTAAAAAAAGTTACAAAAAAAGTTTTTGCAATTCTATTTATTATTGTTATTAAAATAAAACTAAAAATATGATATACAATTATTTATTTATATATTTCCAAGTAAGAGTACAATTTTAAAATGTTTATGACGTCATTAGCTAGACAAGAATATGAACACGAATATCTAGATACTGTGAGCAACAAAAGTAGGTAAACAAATCTTTATTTTACTTTATCAGTTTAAATAATAAAAATTATTTTTTATTAATTTAAATGCTAATCAAAGAAGCTTTTTTCTCAAATATTAAATTATTTGTTTATTTTTGGCGCTGACAGTTGATTTTCATAGTGGTGAAAATTTATGCACTTCTGATTATGGGGAATGAATGACCGTATACTTTTGGAAACAAATACGCTTGTTGTTTTGTTTTTAGTCATAAATAATTTATTGATCTGAATAAATAAACTTAAAATTTGTAGGGATCTGCGAACACAATTCTTTATTTACTAATATATAAGAACTTTTTATGTATATATATATATATATATGATTGTATGTAACAATGAGTATGTATATGAATAAAAATAATGTTTTATGTATTTTGTTAACTAACTTAAGAGATGTTTTCAAACGAACATTACCTTAATAAGCGAGTGTAGAGCTAACTTAAGAGAAAACAGAAGGTATAATGATTTTAAGACCAGTGTAAAGCTTTTAGTCTAGTGTAGCCTAGTCTTATTTAGTCTAGTATATACTCTAGTCTGTAGTCTAATCTTTAGTTTAGTCTAGTCTATAGCATCATCTATAGTCTAGTCTGTAGGCTAGTCTATAGTCTAGTCTATAGTCTAGTCTATAGTCTAGTCTATAGTCTAGTCTATAGTCTAGTCTATAGTCTAGTCTATAGTCTAG
>NC_060950.1:68788055-68791902 GCF_022045245.1 Lucilia cuprina | reverse complement strand
CTAAAACTGAACTAGAACTGAACTAGAACTGAACTAGAACTGAACTAGAACTGAACTAGAACTGAACTAGAACTGAACTAGAACTAAACTAGAACTGAACTAGAACTGTATTAGAACTGAATTAGAACTGAACTAGAACAGAACTAGAACAGAACTAGAACAGAACTAGAACAGAACTAGAACTGAACTAGAACAGAACAGAACTAGAACTAAACTAAAATATATTTGCCACAAATGTTTAACTTACAATTTTTGAAAATTGCCCTTAAAATTCTCTAAGTGTTTATTTATATTATTTTATAACGATATATTTTATATCAATATAAACATTGTATCTATGGTTTTTGTTATTTTTATAGAGAAAAAAGATTTATATACATATGTATATATACATACATAGGTATTAACTAAAACAATTTAAATTGAAACAATTTTTAAATGGAAATTCGTGTTTATAAATTTTTTTTTTTTTTGTTTACAAATAAATAAAATAAATTTCATTGAAATTTTTATTATTTAGCCAAAAGTCACGTTCAGACTACATCGTGTTTGATTTTTATTTTTCCACAACTTAATAATTTTGCAAAATAATTATTTAACAATAAATGACAGGGAATTTATAATAAATTAATAGACAAATAAAATGGGAAAATTACAAATTGCAGCATTTGAATGTGTTAGAAATATAAAACTATTGGCAACGCTTTAAAATTAAAGTTTTTTTTTTATACAATAATAATAAGAAATATTATAAATATTAATTTTATGAAGTTTATGAGTTAAAGTTATTAAAAAAAATATTTATTGATTTTGTTATAAATCAAAATTTTTATTAGTTGTAAAAACTACTTAATTATAGTTTAAGTTATTTATGATTTTATTGATTTGTTAAGTAAAAAAAACGATGTGACAGGTTTGATTAACTGGTTTATATAACTAAAATTTTAACCCCCAAATAGTTATTTTTACCCTTAAAAATATACAACTTAAAATTAGTTTTTTTTCTTCACTCTTATCTTTATTATACAAATAAATGACAAACATTTGTTGGAAACCGACAAACAAAAAAAAAACTAACAAATGTTTATGATTTTATCATAAAAAAACGAACTCTTTCCCTTTCCCCCTCAAACAACTTCCGACAAATCACATAAAATTCTTTCAAAAAGGGAAGTAATTTATATTGATTTTTTTTATTTATAATAAAACAACCAAAAATGTAGGAATCATAAAAAAACGTGTTAAATTTTACTTATTATTATTAAACACGATAAGTTATGATTAGTCATACATTTTAGTGACTAAAATAGTCAAAGAAATGAGAAATTAATTACATTTGAAAGGAATTGTATGAAGAAAATATGTGACAAGTTTGAGGGTTAAACAATTATTGTTTTATTTTTGTAATTTATTAAGGTCAGTTATGGGTCCTTTTAAGGTTAATGGGGAATGGGAATGAGCAATTGCTTTTATTTTTAAATGAAATTGGATCTATATTGTCAGAAAAGGCTTAATTTACTTTAGATATTTTCATAGAATACTTTTTCTAAATATTTATCACTATCTTGTAAAAAAAAACTTTAAATTTTTTAGAATTTTTCTTTTTTTTATTAAGTCCATATTGACCCCTTATAAACTAAAGGGTTAATATGAACAGTACATCTTCTTAGTAGGGTTCTATAAATCGACTTTCGAATAATCGAACAATCGTCTTTTTGTCGAAAAAAGTCGAAAAGTCGAAGTCGACTATTTTGTTTCAAAAAAGTCGATAACTCCACTATCGTTGAAAAAAGTCGACTTTGTAAATAAAAGTCGAAAAAAGTCGGAAAGTCGAAAAAGGTCGGAAAAAGTCGAAAAGTCGAAAAAAGTCGAGAGAAGTCGAAAATAGTCGGAAAAAGTCGAAAATGGTCGTAAAAAGTCAAAATAGTCGAAAAAAGTCGGAAAAGGTCGAAAAATCGACTTTTAATTAAATAAAAAAAATCGAAAAGTCGAAAAATCGACATATAACTTAATGCAAAAAGTCGACTTTTCATAAAATGCAAAAAGTCGAAAAGTCCACTTTTTAATAAAATGAAAAAAGTCGACTTTTCGTTTCAACTATAGAACCCTACTTCTTAGACTACTTTTCTAAAGTTTCTACTTTCTTTCTCTTTATACATATTTTTTTCTATTAAATTTAAAAGAAACACTTTAAATATTGAAAAGTATGAACTTTGACCCTGCAAGGTCATAGTTTTTACATAAACGATATAATTTAAATTTTCACAAAATATTAAGTTATTTTATTATAGTCTTTTAAGCCGTTATTTGGAAAGTAATTTTTACAAACAAATTTTTAAATTTTCCAAAAAAGTTGGTCATATTTTGCACCCTAGTACATTAAAGAGTAATTTTACTATTAACAAGTGCGACAAAAAAACTTTAACAGTTAAGATGGAGGTCCACACCACGCGTTCTACGCTTTCTCGCATTCTATGCGTCTGTCAAAAAAGTAGAATCAAAGTATTTGTATGATGAAAGCACACCACGCGTCATGACGCGTCAAAAGTTAAAAGTAGCTGAACTTTTCGCGGCAGACGCGTTAAAAACTATAGTGTGTAACTTGTAAAATGAAAATACACTATTTCAACATTTTTTGATAGAAGCGTATAACGCGCTGCCGCGTGCAACGCGTGTTGTGTATTTTCACCTGTAGTGTGAACCTACGGCATTATTGTATGGCTTTTGCAGTTTTTAAATGAATTAAAGATATTAATACATTTATGTGGTTTCAAATAAAAATCCACAATATTTAACTAAACTTTGACAAATGTCAAAAGCATTTAATAGAAAAAAAAACTAAACAAAAAAATGCACAAAAAATAAACAATAAATAAAAAGAAATATGTAATTTATGACGTGGTTGCCACCATTAAAAGACACTTGTAATTGAAAAGTCTCTCTATATATGATTAAATAGCTTCCATACCAACCCTTTCGAAAAACAAAAATTAAAAGAAAAAACTATGATTAAAACAACAACATGTAAACAATAAAAATATTAAAAAACTATCAAACATACTATAACGTCACATCTTTTTAGATATTGATCGATAATTTTTTTTCTCCATTATTTACAGACAGAACAAAATTGTTCAACGAAATGTCATAATTTTTATATATTTTTCCATATCAGTGATTTTAACATATCAATTATAGCAATGATTGGCATAAAATGACCTTATATATATGTATATTTAAAAATAACTAAACAATTTACAATTGATTTATGACAATTGCAAACGTAATATAAAATAGAAAGAAAAAATATATAGACAAAGCCTTTTTTAAGTCTTTTTCTTTATAATTTTAAAGAATACAAATGATAAGTTTAATAGTTACTTAAGTTTTCAACTATTTTATCATCAGGTTGAGGTTTATTTTTTTTTTTTGTAAAAAAAAGCTTAAAACTATATCAATTATAATTTGTTGATTGTAACGAAAAGTGTGAGAATATTTTAGTTGTTATATAAAAATTAGAAAAAGCAAAAAAATATTTTTAAAATATTCTGGAATCTTTTGCACTATTTCCTTTTAAAGCAGTTTGCATTTAAGTTTAAGGCTGCCATACTAGTTAATAAAATAAAGGACTATGTAACTAAAGTGGTAACTTTATTACTAATATCAAACAGATGTTAATAGAGAGAACTTAAGTAAGATGCCAGATGTAAGGACGTAACGTAAACAGAGTGTAAATTTTGTTCAGTTCTAGTTCAGTTCTAGTTCAGTTCTAGTTCAGTTCTAGTTCAGTTCTAGTTCAGTTCTAGTTCAGTACTAGTTCAGTACTAGTTCAGTTCTAGTTCAGTTC
>NC_060950.1:68786404-68787955 GCF_022045245.1 Lucilia cuprina | reverse complement strand
CTAGAACTGAACTAGAACTGAACTAGAACTGAACTAGAACTGAACTAGAACTGAACTAGAACTGAACTAGAACTGAACTGAACTAGAACTGAACTGAACTAGAACTGACCTGAACTAGAACTGAACTAGAACTGAACTAGAACTGAACTAGAACTGAACTAGAACTGAACTAGAACTGAACTGAACTATAACTGAACTAAAATAAATTAATATCTTATTATTGCTCTCAGAACTGTTAAGAAACATTTTAATCTCAAACTTATTTACATTTCTGCAATGACGTATGAGGAATGTACTCATTTAATATTGAGTATACTCATAGAAAACAGAGAGAAATAGTAAAGTTAAAAAGATATTTTTTTTCAAACTAAAGCTTAAAGATTTATAATAATTAAAGCAATAAAACTGGAATGACAACTTATTTAATATTTCTGTCACAATTCAAGAAAAAGATTTTAAAAATTCGGCGATCACAATTAAAATCATTTTGCAGAGAAATTATTTGCTCTTTGTTTATGTACTACATACATAAAAAAGAACTTTACATAAAATAAACATAAAATGAAATAAATTCAGAAACTTATTGCTACCCCACTATTTTACAAATTAAAGTTCGTTTGATTATTTGTTGGTCTTTTTTCATTCACGCTCCCTTCACTTTGATTAACACTTTTATGGTTGGTGTGCTATCTCCACGACATTTCATTTAATATACAAACAATATTTTTTTTCAATTCTTTTTTTTTATAAACAAATTCATATGAAGTATAAGTTTTGTCTATATTTGTTTAAATGTTTATTTACAATACATTTAACTAGTGATTTTTTTTTGTATAAAATTTGCTTTAAATCGATTTGAAATTGCTGATGTCGTCAATTGATCAGGGGTATATGTACATACATATGTATGTATGTATATATGTTTGTAAGTAAATGTATGTACTTTATGTATACAATGCCAATTAATAATATTTTTTGTATAAATAAACAAACAAAGAAAGAAGAAGAGTATTTAAAAGAGAAGCGAATAAAATTTGTGTAAAAATTGAAATAAGTTGTCTTTAGGAAGAGTTAAAAAAATATTGGAAAAAAGAGTGTTTTAAGTTTAAGTTTAAATTTTGATTAAAGCTTTTATTAATAAAGTTAATTTATTATAATTTAAATATCTTTACTAGTTTATGTGGTCTAGACTTTGTCAATCTATTGACTAGTCAGTTGACTACTCTCTTGTGTAGTCTATTGCCTAGTGTATTTACTAGTCCTTTTACAAGTCTATTTAGTAGTTTATTGACTAGTGTGTTGACTAGTCTGTGGACTAGTTTATTGATTAGTCTATTTACAACTCTATTGACTAAACTATGGACTAGCATATCAACTAGTCTGTAATTGTCCTGTCACTAGACTCTTAACAATCTAATGACTAGTCTGTTGGCTTGTCTATTATCTTACTAAAACTGAAATAGAACTAAACTAGAACTGAACTAGAACAGAACTAGAACAGAACTAGAACAGAACTAGAACAGAACTAGAACAGAACTAGAACAGAACTAG
>NC_060950.1:68776006-68786304 GCF_022045245.1 Lucilia cuprina | reverse complement strand
GTTCAGTTCTAGTTCAGTTCTAGTTCAGTTCTAGTTCAGTTCTAGTTCAGTTCTAGTACAGTTCTAGTTCAGTTCTAGTTCAGTTCTAGTTCTGTTCTAGTTCTGTTCCAGTTCTGTTCTAGTTCTGTTCTAGTTCTGTTCTAGTTCAGTTCTAATTCAGTTCTAATTCAGTTCTAATTCAGTTCTAATTCAGTTCTAGTTCAGTTTTAGTTCAGTTCTAGTTCAGTTCTAGTTCAGTTCTAGTTTATTTCTAGTTCAGTTCTAGTTCAGTTTTAGTTCAGTTCTAGTTCAATTCTGGTTCAATTCTAGTTCAGTTCTCTCAAGTCAAGTGAGTTAATTTAAAAAATACATTTTGAATAGAAAAGATTTCAAAGAAGTTAAAATTCAGAGAATAGATTTTTTTAGTTAAAAGTTAATGGAAAAGTTTTATAACTTTTCGTCTCAATTAACGATTAATAAGTTTCTTTTAGTAGTTCATGTAATATTTGTTTGTCAGAAAAAAACTTACAAATATAAACACGCAAGCATAACTCGCTAGTGTTAAGACAATCAAGTATAAAAAGGGTGACCTATAAGTTGCTACATGACTCCAGAGCCACTATTTGAAAAAACAACTAATAATAAAAAATATAATTTGTTAGAGAAATACATAAAAATGTTTGTTGTTGTGGCAACAACAGTCTTTAAAAACAAGTATAAAGACAAAAAAAAAATTATGTAAGACAATTACAAAATAATTGTAACAAAGAGGAAATTTTGTGACAAAAAAAAAATAAATCAATAAATGAGCTTAGATTACAAAATATATGTATATATAGATATATAGCTATGTAAAAAAGAATTAAGGAATTTTTTTTAATAACTTACCCCAACTACCGCCTGTACGACCCAGACATTGACTAGTTTCACTGTTCCACAGAAATGTTTTGAAGCCCTGCCATTTGCCCATTTTTGGAGGTGGCGCATAATATTCATTCTTTTTATCGGCCATTTTGTTTTATTTATTTATATATATATGAACTGTATTTAGGATTTAAGTTTGTTTTATTTTTAAATTAAATTTTAAGGATTTTGTGTGTCTAGAGCAGTTTAGTTTTATTTGTTATAAATTATATAGTTTTTATTTTTTCTGGATTTACTTCTTCTCCTACGACTTCAGATTGCTTAAAGACGTCGTGGTGTCGTCTGATCTTAAGGTGTGTGTGTGTGTGTGAGAGAGAGTGAGTAAGTGTATGTTGGAAGGTTAATATTTGTTTTAATTTAGTCTATATGTTCAACTTTATTATTCAGATTCGTATAACAATTTGTAATAATAATTATTTGTTTGGTTTTTTAATATTTTGTAGGTTGTTAGCAGTTTATCGCGTAATCAACTTTGTTGCAAAAACATTTTTACCGATTTTTTTGTTTGTTGCTGAGGATTTTAGAGGGGGGATTTCTTTGTATTGAATATTGTTGTTAGAGAGTTTCGTTATAGAGATATTTGGTATATTCTATGAAATTTTACACTTTGTTAGAAGATTTTGTTTTAAACTATTGACTGAATAATTTTACAAAGTTGATGACACCTAGAGAAAATACACAGAAAAAAAGTAGAAGTTGTAGAAGAAAAAGTAAAAGAAAAATTAAAGTAGATAAATTAGTTTTAAAGTAAAAACTAAAATATAGATTTTAAAAATTTTCAAAAAAAAAATTTTTTAATAGTTTTTATAGTTTTTTTTTTCTTTTTTAAATTAGTTAAGTAACACTTTATAATTTATATTTAGAAAAAAAAGTTTATTAATTTGTTTAAGTTTTTTAAAAGTTCTTTTATTATTAATTCCTTTTTATTTTGTTAATAACGTTTTTATTTAAATTTTTATAATTTTTTTAATATTTTCTTTAAAAAAAATTTTTTCATTTATTACTTTCAGCAAATTTTTGGCCTACAGAACACAGTTATGTAACCGAGCACAAACCGTTAAAGAAAAAAATTTCTATCTTTCTTTTAACGTTTTCTTTTCTTTCCGTTTTGTTCTTTTTCCAATTCTATTCTCTACTGTTCTGTGCGCTGCTTTATTTTGAACTAAGTTCAGTTCAATTTTAGTTCCTTATTTCAGTTCTAAAAAGTCTCTTTTAGTTGTCATTTTGGTTACAAGAAAAGTACTAAAAAAAAATTACCCAACATTAGTAAAATTTTTAGTACTTTTTGTTTTAGTACCAAAAAGAAAATGTAATAAAATGTAAAATGACAATATAATAAAATATATTTTGTAACCGTTAGTTTTACAAAAAGAGAGGTAGAAGCAAAGAGAGAGAGAGAGAGAGAGAGAGAGAGAAAATGAATGTTTATATGTGTGTGAGAGAGAAAGCTTACAAATGTAACGGTTGTAAAAGTTTATTACAAGTATTTTTTTCTTGATTCTATTACAGGCCTAATAGGAGCTATTTATGTCTATGGTTTCATTTGTTTTCTCGAGTTTTTTTTCTAATGTCAAGTTGTAATAGAATAAACATAGTTAATAGTAAAGCTTCTTGTTAGAAATTTGATGAAGAAGAAAGGAAGAACAGTTAAGGGAATAATGGATTACAAAATATTTCATAAATTTTCGGAAAAATACAAATCCAATTCAAATCCGTACTCTCAGAATTTCTCCTTTCCATCAGGTTTTCATGTTATTGTTAACATAAAAACTTTTAGTTTTTGACACTTTATAACAGCTTGAAGACTTCTTAATCTTTAGATTTTGAGATTTTCTCTAAAAGTCCAAACAGTTGACTTTTAAATAAAAATGTAACCTCTCTTCTAGTTTTATCGTAACTTAAAGTTTTTGAGGTTTTATAACAGCTAGAAGACTTCTTTATCTTTAGATTTTAAGATTCCATTTGAAAGTCCGAACGTTTAACTTTAAATTAATAGCTTAAACTCTATTCTAGCTTCACTCTTCTTCAAGATATCGTAACTTAAAGTTTGCCTTAAGAATTTCTCCATTGTATCAGGTTTATAAGTGATATTTGTTTTTTGGCTCTGGCAACTCTAAAACACCTTTTTTTTATAAATTTTGTAACAAAATCTGAAAGTTCAATAGGTCGATTTTAAAATAAAAGTGGAACCTCTGTTCTAGCATCTCCATTCTTCGAGATATCTAAATTTAAAGTTGAAAATAACTTTAAACAAAAAAAATGTTGAAAACTTCAACGCAGGATATCTCCGTGAAAAAAGAGATTTTTAAACTATTCTAATCACATAACAGATCTTATAAATAAGGAAATCTTTGCACTGTCATAACACTTTAAATATGGCTAAAATGGGAGGTTTTTCGGTCTCTAGAACTCGATAACTTGAGAACCTTATGTCACTGCGAAACTCTATGGTCAGATTCAGTTTATACTTTTGAAAAATCTATAGTCTATGAATTATTTCTAATATTTTTGTTCACTTACTTTTGGACTTGGTTCTAAAGATAAAGCTTATATATATATAGCAATGAAATATTGATCTTAAATAAAGCAGAATCGGTATTATTTCATTAATACTGCTTCGCTTCATATAGTGAAAACTTAAATAGAAGTCTCTTCTCATTATCTAAAGTGACTTGAAGATGTGTCACTAACTGATCTAGTAAAATTAAACTTTAAAAGCTTCAACTATCGTTATATATATATTTAAAGCTTTATTAAAAGCATTATTCCAGATATTGAAAATACTTTATAAGCTTCAACTATTGAAAATCCCAGATTCTTTCACTTTTGAACAAGTTGGCAGAGTTATCGTTGAACTTCTTCTGATGTATTACTAACAGATCTAATGGATCATATCGGTCTTTTACTTGTTAAGGACCCACAAGATAAAGATCAATAATTTGTTCTAGAAAACTATTAGAACAAATATTACTAGGTCCAGGGGAAAATCTCAAAAGTTAGTTCTCTTTAGAGTCTATTACAGTCTAAATGTGGTCAATATGACGGCTGTTGCTGGATTGACAACATTTGAACGATCTATTGGTTCCCGGACAAAGTTGTAATTGTAGTCGAAACCTTTTTTTATCATTTTTTAGTATTAAACAGTAGTTATATCATACATTACTTGGTAATGAGTTTTTGTTATGTAAACATTTGGAAAAATCGAAAAATTTTTATAAAAATTTCGAATAATATTGATAATTTTTTAATAAAACTCTGTTTAGCAATGCTTTTGAAATATTTTTGAAAATCGTAAAGTAATTCACTTTTTTAATAAAGTGAAATGAGAGGTTTTTGCCATTACTTTACTAATTTCTATAGTTTTGAGTAAAATTGTGATAGATTTTACTAATTTTTTTTTTAACAATTAAAGTTGCCTGATGTTAACTAGTCGAATAATGTTGCCAGATTGTAAAGAAAGGAAATTTGTTAAAGGATTAAGGTAATAAAAAGAAAAGTGTTTTTAAAACCTTTTTATATTTTTTTTTCAAATTTCAGAATTTTTATGAAATATAAAAATTTATGAAAACTTGAACTTAAATAAATAATTTTCAAATATGTTGTACATTGTTGAAAAAAAGCTTAACTTGTCATTTTGACAAGTAGGAAAATGTCATAAATTTCATGGGAGAGTATATATTGAGAGCACTTTAAGTGACATTAAACAAGTGATTAGCTCTAAAAGAGTATTTTTGTAAGAAAATTTTCTATTTGGAAAATTTAGCTTAAGAAAATTTAAAATATTTTTTCTAAAAGTTTTGAAAATTAGAAAAAATTTGGAAATATAAATTTCTATAATAATAAAGTTATTGTAGAATTTTTATTAATACAAGAGGGCGTGGCTTTTTTGAAATATAAAAATATTACTTTTTGTAAATAATTACGAAACACTTTATTTTAAAGTTAACCTCTTTTGAAACAAAAACAATAATTCTAAAAAAAGAAACCCCTTAGGTGTTACTAAGGCAATAAAGAGGTTTTCTAAGTGAAAAAAGAATTTGAAGACAAAGAACATTCCGATTTTTTTTTTTTTTTTTGAGAAGTTTTTATGTCTTCTTTAAGTATTGGTATTTGTACAATTTTAAGCAAACATTACTCCACTTTTTGTTCGATATTGTTCAGAAATGGCAGCAGTGTACCCTTACGCACACACAAGCTTATCCTACTGACACATATTAAACGTAATTTATTTACACAACTTTTTTTTTGCTTTATTCTTAGTTTTATTGTTATAACACTTTTTTGCCTTTGTTCTTCAAACTAAAGAAGTCCTTTTTCTATGCAAGCAAAAGAGGAAAGAGAGAACGAGAGTATGAAAGAGATTATAAAAGCTTAAAAGAGTTTGCGCCTGAAACAGAAATATAGTTAGAAATAGTTATCTAGTAAGAAAGTGAGCAAGAGAGCTTTAAAAAATATAACAAGAATTAAGGATAAAGAAAACATTAAAAGCAGAATTTTGATGAGAGTCAAAAAAAGGAAAAAAGTCCTTGTAAAGCATAATTTACAGTTAGACACACTCTAGATCTGTAACTCTTTAAAAACTTATTAACCACCATTTTGCTTATTAAGTCTCTTTTTCTTAACTCTCTCTCTCTCTCTCACCATGTCTCCCCTCTCTCTACATGTTTTAATATAAAACTCTCTTTCTTTTTACTATTACATACAAAACAGGATAATTTTTCTTTTTGAAAAAAGAAAAAAATATCTAAATTGTCTTTAGTTTTTAAAGAAAATGATGAAAAAAAATTTTAACAAAATTTTAAAAAATTTTCTTTTTTTTCCAAATTTAAGCCTAAAAAGCTGTCTAAAGTTTTTGGTCTTTAAATTCTTGCTCTTTTAAGTTTTTTCTATTCCCCGTTATTGATTTTTCCGTTAATAATGTATGTAAAATTGTTACACAATATTTTTCATTAACTTGAAAAAAACTTTAAAATTTTGCAATTTTATAAAATTTTATCATATTTTTCTTTAAAAAAAGTTTTTCTTTTTTAATTAAATATTTCAAACCATAAAAGTCTAATTTTATATAACAGTCTTTTCTTTTAGACAAAAAAAAAGTTCCTTTTTTCAGTAAAATAAAAAAAATCGAATTTTTGTATGTATATAACTGTTACAAGGATATTTTTTTCTTCTTTTTTTTAAATACTCCAAACACAAATAACCCACAATTTTCACTTAAATTTTTTAAAAAAAAGTCTTTATTTTCACTAAATCCTTTAAATGTTTTCGTTTTTTTTTGAATTCATAAAAAGTTAATTCTTTCTTTAATCCATATAATATTATATTTTTTTTTCACTATATATATACTTTTTTCCTTATATACACATAAGTATATATAATAATTCTTTTCTTTTTTTCTTCTTTTGCACTATCTGATATATAAATTGGGGTTTTTAATCCGTATTCAAAATTCTACCGTATGTCGTCCAGAGTTGAAACGCCAATGATAGTGTCTTTACTGCAACTGAAAGAGAAGTTTTATTTTCTATGTTCAAAAATTTATTTAATGGTATTCGTTGGCTGAAACAAATTACTACAACTGTATGTGTACGTTGTGCTTTTTCTTTTCCCATCATACCCAAAGGGGGAGGAGGGCTGTGCTAAAGGGGCCTATACAAATTTTTGTTCTAAAATTGCTTCTTTTCTATGGATAAACTATGGGTTCGTGTGTGTGTGTATGTAAGTTGTTTTAGTACAACAATCATTGGTATTTGATTAGTACCACCAATAATAAATTGTTGAGCGTAAGAGCGACGTCAATAGAGAGCTTTTACCGCTAATGTTTTGGGGTTGTTCAATTCTATATAACATATAAAAAGCTCTGTTAATTAGTTGCAAAAGCTTAAAATCGTTAAGATTTTTAAAATTTGAATGAAGTAATTTGCTAATACATGAAATACACTATAGATCATAACATAAACTATATAAACATAAACTAGACTATAGACTAAACTATAGACTAGACTATAGACTAAACTATAGACTAGTCTATAGACTAGACTAGCCTTTAGACTAGACTATAGACTCGACTATAGACTAGACTATAGACTAGACTATAGACTAGACTATAGACTAGACTATAGACTAGACTATACTATAGACTAGACTATAGACTAGACTATACTATAGACTAGACTATAGACTAGACTATAGACTAGACTATAGACTAGACTATAGACTAGACTATAGACTAGACTATAGACTAGACTATAGACTAGACTATAGACTAGACTATAGACTAGACTAAACTAGACTATAGACTAGACTATAGACTAGACTATAGACTAGACTATAGACTAGACTATAGACTAGACTATAGACTAGACTATAGACTAGACTATAGACTATAATATAGACTAGACTATAGACTAGACTATGGACTATAGACTAGACTATAGACCAGACTATAGACTAGACTATAGACTAGACTATAGACTAGACTATAGACTAGACTATAGACTAGACTATAGACTAGACCATAGACTAGACTATAGACTAGACTATAGACTAGACTATAGACTAGACTATAGACTAGACTATAGACTAGACTAGACTATAGACTAGACTATAGACTAGACTATAGACTAGACTATAGACTAGACTATAGACTAGACTGGACTATAGACTATAGACTAGACTATAGACTAGACTATAGACTAGACTATAGACTAGACTATAGACTAGACTATAGACTAGACTATAGACTAGACTATAGACTAGACTATAGACTAGACTATAGACTAGACTATAGACTAGACTATAGACTAGACTATAGACTAGACTATAGACTAGACTATAGACTAGACTATAGACTAGACTATAGACTAGACTATAGACTAGACTATAGACTAGACTATAGACTAGACTATAGACTAGACTATAGACTAGACTATAGACTAGACTATAGACTAGACTATAGACTAGACTATAGACTAGACTATAGACTAGACTATAGACTAGACTATAGACTAGACTATAGACTAGACTATAGACTAGACTATAGACTAGACTATAGACTAGACTATAGACTAGACTATAGACTAGACTATAGACTAGACTATAGACTAGACTATAGACTAGACTATAGACTAGACTATAGACTAGACTATACTTAGACTATATACTAGACCATAGACTATACTAGAGACTAAACTAGAAACTAGACTAGAGACAAGACTATTAACTATAAAGGGACAGTCAGTGTCTAACCTTAAGTCATTTGTGACGAATGACTTATAACCTGATTAGACTTTATTAAAATTACTGTAAATTTGGTACGTATTGACTTCTTGGCAATAGACTAGACTATAGACTAGACTATAGACTAGACTATAGACTAGACTATAGACTAGACTATAGACTAGACTATAGACTAGACTATAGACTAGACTATAGACTAGACTATAGACTAGACTATAGACTAGACTATAGACTAGACTATAGACTAGACTATAGACTAGACTATAGACTAGACTATAGACTAGACTATAGACTAGACTATAGACTAGACTATAGACTAGACTATAGACTAGACTATAGACTAGACTATAGACTAGACTATAGACTAGAACTATAGACTAGACTATAGACTAGACTATAGACTAGACTATAGACTAGACTATAGACTAGACTATAGACTAGACTATAGACTAGACTATAGACTAGACTATAGACTAGACTATAGACTAGACTATAGACTAGACTATAGACTAGACTATAGACTAGACTATAGACTAGACTATAGACTAGACTATAGACTAGACTATAGACTAGACTATAGACTAGACTATAGACTAGACTATAGACTAGACTATAGACTAGACTATAGACTAGACTATAGACTAGACAATAGACTAGACTTTAGACTAGACTATAGACTAGACTATAGACTAGACAATAGACTAGACTATAGACTAGACTATAGACTAGACTATAGACTAGACTATAGACTAGACTATAGACTAGACTATAGACTAGACTATACTTAGACTATTTACTAGACCATAGACTATACTAGAGACTAAACTAGAAACTAGACTAGAGACAAGACTATGGACTATAAAGGGACAGTCAGTATCTAACCTTTAGACATTTGTGACGAATGACTTATAACCTGATTAGACTTTATTAAAATTACTGTAAATTTGGTACGTATTGACTTCTTGGCAAACTTCAGGGATTCTACTACATCACTACCACTACTTTCCCCCTAACCTTAAAGTCATTCTATTACAATTTACAAAATTCTTGAACTTTCTTTTCTTTTCAAACACTTTACATGCAGTAAATCCTTTAAAAAAGCTTTTTATAAAAGTTTTCTAGCATTCCACTATTTACTCTCTATTTGTTTCAAAATTATCATTATTAGTGTAAAGTACTAAAACACCAAAAAATACAACAACACCCTTAGGCTGTAGGAAAAGGAAAAGAAACCGAAAAAAACTGACAGTAAACTCGCCCTTTGGATTAAGTGCTTTTGTAAGTTTTTGTCCTTCTTTTTTACTATAGGTGCAAAGGATCAAAAGCGCAGGTTCAAAGGAAAGGAATTAAGGCAAACTTGGCAATAAATTTGAAAGCAAAAAAGTAAGAAATTAAGTGTAAAAGGAAAAGAAAATTCTATATAAGTAATTTCTATATAATAATATATATTGATTAAAAATTATTTAATAGAAAAAGAGTAGAAGAGCAGTAGAAAAGTAAGACACAGAAATGACAAATAAAGTAGGAGAATAGTATGTAATAGAGAGTTAGGGAGTAGGGAAAGCTTAAATGAATTTTTTATTAAAAAAGAAAATATTAGAAAATTTTTAAAGATTTTGAAATAGTTAAAGTGACATTTTTATTGGATTTTATTTAAAACATGAAGAATTTCCAAATTTTCTAATAAAGTTTTTAAATATTGTATAACCACGTGATTGATTTTATACTTGCTCTTCTAAAAAATAAACTCTCTGCTGGCTTTTTATTATAAAATTGAGCGCGTTTAACTCCCCTTCTTTATGTTTTACTTGATGTCTCTCAATTATGATTGCTCTCTCTCTGTCTATGTTTCCTCAAGACTGTGCTAATTTTTCGAGTTTTCTTTGATTTTATTTTACTGAAAATTATAACTTTTATTACTTACTACCCCTTCAAGTCTTACGTCATTTCTCAGCTGTTACCTAAGAGTTTAGTGTTATACAACACCCTCATACTCCAAAATATACAAAATAACCCAAATAACCTCCCCCTATATGAGAGACATAACAGTATAGTACGAGTAGAGCACATACATATGTATTTGATTTCTTTACACTGGCAGCTGTGGCTGACAGACCAAACCCCTGCCGCCGAACTGCTTTGACTATTTTCCTTCC
>NC_060950.1:68773113-68775906 GCF_022045245.1 Lucilia cuprina | reverse complement strand
AGTTCAGTTCTAGTTCAGTTCTAGTTCAGTTCTAGTTAAGTTCTAGTTCAGTTCTAGTTCAGTTCTAGTTCAGTTTTAGTTCAGTTTTAGTTCAGTTCTAGTTCAGTTCTAGGTTAGTTCGAGTTCAGTTCTAGTTCTGTTTTACAGTATTTCAAGTCTTAATATTTCCCTATAATCTATTTACTTTCAGTGTCGTTTAATTTTAGTTCATCTAAAACGTCTGCTAAAGACCTCTTTATCTAGGGGAACTACAAATGACTCCTATAATACTCTATTGCAAAGTTTCATCATGCAAATTCTACAAAATCCCATAACAATACGAGCAAATGGTTATTTTACTGTAAATTTAAAATCATTGATGAAGGTACTACTACTACTCCAACAAAATACGTACACTTAAAGAAATTTGCTTATAAAATGTTATTTCTCACTTCTTAGATTTTAGCAAATATTGCCACCTATTTAATAATACTAATGCAATTTCGTAAGGCTAATGTAAACGAAGAGTCCATAGAACTAACAACCACAATTTCCAACATGCCTAAGAATATAAATGGTTCATTAAAATTTCATATAGAGGATAATTAAGGAAGCGGGAGATTCCTGAAGAGAAATATTAAAAAAATTGTATAATTATGAAAAAAATTATAAAAATATATAAAAACATAAATATTGCTCCCGAAATTTGTTTATTTTTATTTCTTGCCACTCAAAGTTTGTTATCTGCTTTAAAAAGTAAAAAAAATAGAACTTTGCTGGTGGTGTGTTTCTTATTTAAATCAGCCCACAAATTATTTCATTAGAGTACAGTTCATAAAAATAAAATAATTCCAGAAATCTATTAGCCGCTTATAAAACAGTTGTGGGCACAAAAATAGTAAATTTTCATACTGAAGATGCACTATATACAAAACTTTACTCTGGACTGGAGAATATAGGCAAGACTATATTCTATAGATCTAGATTATACACTGCATTGTGAACAGTAAACTTGACTTTAGTTTGAACTACATAGTTTGTGCTATTTATTAGACTATAGTCTGGACTAAAAACTAGACTTTGGAATATAGACAAGACTATAGTTTGGACTATATACTAGATTATAGCCTTGATTATAAATAGGACTATAATCTGGAATATATACTAGACTAAAGACTCTAGACTGGAATATAAACTAAACTGAAGTTTGTGCTATAGACTAGACTATAGTCTGGCATATAAGCATAATCTGGACTATATACTAGATTATAGTATAGGTTATAAACTAAACTATAATCTGGAATATAGACTAGACTAAAGACTCTAGAATGGACTATAAACTAGACTATAGTTTGGAATATATATATAAGACTATATGCAGCACTAGACTTTAGTCTAAAATTAAAACAAGACTATAGTCTGGACCTTATTATAAACTGGACTATAATCTAGAATATAGACAAGACTATATAGAGTAGACTCAAGACTAGAATATAGTTTGAACTGTAGTCTAGGCTTTAGTCTAAGTTATATTCTGGACTATAGTCTAAACTAATAATATAAGCCTGGTCTATAGTGTTGAATATAGACTTTAATACAATCTTGACTCCGTTCTCATTCTTTTTTTAAGTAACGATATTTTCATCTGTTTCCGATTAAAAAAACGTACAACTTGACAACAACTAATAACAATTCAAATTATCTATTATTCCCATTTAGATTTACTGGAGGTACATATATACCACTTTAAACCACTCTGTTTTTAAGTGAAAGTTTTAGCCTCTAGACCCCATATTCTTATCACTTATGGAAAGTCTCCCCCCAAAAAAAAACTAACAAATTTGTTTTTATTAATCACACTCTTAATGGACTTAATAACAAAGAAATAAAACAAAAAATTAAAAACACCATTGTTGTCCTATAAATAAATTTGTTAGAAAAATAAATCAATATGGAAACTTTAGATTATTTTTCAGTTTAACCACTTCAAAATAACCGGTTTAAACCGAAACATTGGCGTAACAATTTTGATAAGACCTTAAGGTCCAATTAAAAAACATTTGATTATAAAATAATTACTAAATAATATATGAATGTAGATTTATTTTAGATCTATATTAAAAAAATACAAATTATATAGACTACACTTGGGTATTTTATTGTCTGCAGTAGCCGATGTGTGATTAGCTACGAAACATTTGTTGAGCGAGTGAAAACAATTAAACCGGTTTAAACTGCTGCCGAAACTCTTAGTAAAACTGGTAAATATGAACTTTTTTTCTTAAATTTGATAACGATTTATTTCAATCTTAATTAATACATATTGAATATTTGCAATAAAGGCGGTATATTGAATAAGTTTATTACATTTCAAACTAGAAAAATCAGAATGAGACATCAGTTGTTAGTAATCCTAATTATAATGTGATGTTGACATTATAGGTATTATTATTTAGTAATACATTAAGCAATTAATTAGTAAAATTATTATTAAATTTCAAAATAAAAATCCCAAAACAAAAATTTTGATAAGAAAAGACAATCTATCAATCACTTTAATTCATGTCTGTATACTGTTTATAGTCGAGGTCTCTCTAGTCCATTGTGCGATTTAATTTAAAGAACATTTGTTGAATGAATGGACGATTCGGTTGAAACTGGTTTTCGGACTCTTGGTAAACTGGTAAAATTGAACTTTTAACTTGATAAGATTGTTTTTATTTTTTTATGGTAGGTTTCCCAGATTGATTTATTTCAAGATGCGGTACATTGGTTTTATTATTTCATCGAAGAACCAAGATGACTGAGCAAAAA
>NC_060950.1:68771622-68773013 GCF_022045245.1 Lucilia cuprina | reverse complement strand
TAGACTATAGACTAGACTATAGACTAGACTATAGACTTACTGTAGACTAGAATATAGACTAGACTGTAGACTACACAATAGACTAGATTATAGACAATACTATAGGCTTGATTAAAGACTAGACTATATTTGGTCATTCAGCAATAAAATTCCTTTTCATATTAATGAACCACCTTATTATTTTGTATTCTTATACTGTCAATGTTTAACGACCATATAAACTTGGACATGCATGCCACGTTAGTAAATTAAAAGTAATAAATAAGAAAAAAAACTATAAAAATCGATTTTAAAGAGGGTTAGTAATAGAGAGTGTCTATAATGGCTGGGACAATTTGTATAAGATTTCTAGTCACTTCTAAATTACTACATGCAATTTACTACATGACAATTGGGACAAGGTCAAATGTGGTTATTTTAAGAAGGAAAGTGTAAATAAAGGAATTTTTAAAGAAAAAAAACGAAAACTGCAAAGTTTTTTAATTAAAGGATATAGTTAAGATATTTTTAAAATGGGCGTACAGACTTTTTTACTCTTACAGAACAATTCAGAAAGTGAATTCTATTGGGAAAAGTTTTTTTTATTCATTTTCTGTTCCATTTTATATATTCTATATTTCCCTCGGATTTCAATTTCAAACATTGTCAAATTTTACACACATTTACTTTTCTGTTTATTACTTTAAAGCTTAATATTTACTTAAAACTAACTTAATATTAAACACTTACTAAAACCTAAAATTCTACTGTTACACATTTAGTCTTAAGATATTCATTTAGAGCTTCTTGGCCCAAATCTTTGCCAAAACCACTTTGTTTGAAACCACCAAATGGTGCCGCCACATCAGTCTTATTATAAACATTAACGAACACAGTACCCGCCTCAATATTTTCGGCGAAAGACAGTGCTTTACTGATATCCTTAGTAAAGACACCACTGGCCAAACCGTATTCGGTGCGATTGGCTCTACGCATAACCGATTCCACATCACTACCATGGAATTTGCTAATAATCATAATGGGACCAAATGATTCCTCTTGAGCAATATACATATGATCCTCGACATTGGTGAATACGGTGGGTTCAAAGTAGTAACCCTTCATATTGGGTACCGGCTTGCCACCATACACTAAAGTGGCGCCCTCTTTAACGCCACGTTGACAGAAATCTATAAGTTTTTCGAAATGGGCACGATGATTTTGAGGCCCATGGGCCGTTGAGCGATTGAGGGGATCGCCTATGGTCATGGATTGTATATCCTTAACTACTCTTCTCACAAATTCGTCATGAATGGTGTCTTCTACGAAAATGCGACCGGCAGCTATACAATTTTCACCCTTATTAAAGAAGACCGATGACATACCCTGGATATTTTAAAAGTTATATTTAG
>NC_060950.1:68769647-68771522 GCF_022045245.1 Lucilia cuprina | reverse complement strand
TCTAGTCTATAGTCTAGTCTATAGTCTAGTCTATAGTCTAGTCTATAGTCTAGTCTATAGTCTAGTCTATAGTCTAGTCTATAGTCTATTCTACAGTCTAGTCTATAGCCTAGTCTATAGTCTAGTATATAGTCTAGTATATAGTCTAGTATATAGTCTAGTATATAATCTAGTCTATAGTCTAGTGTATAGACTAGTAATCTAGTATAGTCTATAGTCTAGTCTATAGACTAGTAATCTAGTATAGTCTGGTCTAGTTTATAATTTAATCTATAGTCTAGTCTAAAACCTTGTCTATAGTCTAGTTCATATTCTAGTATATATAGCCTACAGTCTAGTCCATAGTCGATTCTATAGTTCAGTCTATAGTCCAATCTATAGTCTAGTTTATAGTCTCGTCTATATTCTAGTCTGTTGTTTAGTATATATTCTATTATATATTCTAGTCTATAGTCTAGTATAAAGTATAGTATATAGTATAGTCTAGTTAAGTTTATAATCTAATATGTAGTCTAGATTGAAACCTAGTCTAAAGTCTAGTTCATATTCTAGTGTACATAGTGTAGTTCATGATCTATAATCTAGTCTATCGCAGTGGTGTAAGGAACATGTCCAAAAAAGTACAATATCCCTACTGTCGTGACGGAAAAGAACAATTGACTTTTAGTGGTAAATATTTAGCTACAATTACACATTTGTTTAATACATATTTATAGATAAATTTGGTAAATGGGAACAATTAAAACGTTTGTGACAAACATGCGAAGGTACATATGTATGTTAAAATCACAAGTTTCTAGAAAACCGAATTAATAGACATATTTAGGAAAGAGTAGCGATTTTGTCCAATATATCATATCAGGAATCGGAGAGCTAAAGTTTTTAGAGATTTGTTTGTTTTTATTATTACTCACTTTGTAAATGTGAGACAAAAAATACAACTCTGTTAAGTTTACTAACGATGCCAACAGCCATGTATGCTTAAAGTAAACAATGAAATCAACTCTGTAGATTTAGTAAATTTGGAAATAATTTTAAAATTGTTTCAGTTATTTCACATTTTCTAAACAAAAATTAAAAATTGATATTTTTAATTTTGAATCGGGAGTACATTATAAGTAGGGTTAGGAATAGTTTGCCTTTAACCTCTTATGATTTATTCACGCATTAAAGCTAAACATTTACATTTTTTCTACTAGTACATATGATACACAAACAAACAAACACTTAATAAAGTGGGTCATTTTATGGCTAGGATTATGATCCTAAAATTCTCTAACATTTAATTTAAAATCGTAACTTCTTGTTTGCCTCTTGCTCTTCCATAAACTGATTTTTAGTTTACAGAGTTATTTGCACTATTGTTTACTCAAACAATAAAAAACAAAGTTGAAATGATTGTTTCTTTTTATTTTTATATTTTTTTTGTTTGTTTTAGTTCCTGTATTAGTTCATGTATTTAGTGCGAGTACAGGGTTGTGTAGTTTGTTTGACATGCTGTTACATGTTTAGTTTAAAATTTTTTTGAAAGACATGTTAGTTGTATGCTTAGTTTTATTCTTTTTGTTTAAATCATGACAATGTTTTCGCTTGTTTTAATTTGTTATAAATCTTCGTTTTGATGGTATGGCTAAGGAAAAGCCAACCTAAATTAAAACATAGTTTATAGAACAAAATAATTATTTTAATATATTTTTGTCTTAAATCATTGTTTTCATATATGAAAACAGGAAGATACTTTAAGAACTCGTTTTAGTTACTTTACATAGCATATAAATAGTTTTTCCAATAGGAAGAAATTAGGAAAATTAGTTCTTTTTGTCCTATATATTAAAAAAATATATATCGTTATCTATGGACTAGACTATAAACTAG
>NC_060950.1:68764872-68769547 GCF_022045245.1 Lucilia cuprina | reverse complement strand
GTTAAAGGACATGTCTGGGCCGGTTTAATTAAGCAGGTATTACCGGCAGCTATACAGGCAGCCATTTTCCAGGACAACATCATCAAAGGATAATTCCAGGGAGTAACCAAACCCACAACACTAAAACAAATAAAACAATACATTAACATCATTAAGAAAGTGAACGTTTCTGCTTTAACTTACCCTATGGGTTCCTTTTTGGTAAAAGTCAAGACATTATTAGGTCTGGCGGGATTAACGGGTATAGTGGAACCTTGTATTTTGTCACACCAACCGGCAAAGTAACGCCAGGCATCTATAGACATACCAATATGGGTCTTTAAGGCCAATGTATAAACAGCACCCGAATCCACCGATTCTATGGTGGCCAGTTCCTCTTTTTGCTCTTCCATTAAATCAGCCAATTTAAGCATAAGTTGACCTCTTTGTCTGGCCGATACCTGACGCCAAGCTCCATAAAATGCCTGATGAGCAGCTTTAACAGCATTATCCACATCATTACTGGAGGCACTGGCTACTTGACAGATCAATTCCTCATTGGCAGGATTAATTATATCCAAAGTTTTACGATTCTCCGCATCCACAAACTGGCCATTGATAAATAGTTGGGTGGGAATAGGTATTTCCTTTTTATTGGCCTTTAAAACAAAACCATCAAAGTGAACCATTAAATTGTCTCCGGAGGAACCCTGTCTCAAGGCCTTAACAATTTCACAATAAAATTCCTCAAAAACAGGAGCCATGAACACCTGTTCATTTTCCAAGGGCACATCAAAAGCATCCTTACATTCCTCCACCAATCGGACAACATCCATGGAACCAGCACCGGCAGCAAAGAAGTCAGTATCGGCCTCTATGGGACATTTCAAAATGGACAACCAAATATTAGCTAAAATCTCTTTCTTTGTTAACTCATCCTCAGTAAAGTTGGTAATTTGAGGGGCTTGAGACTGTTTAAACCAATCACAGGCATTAATCATTTTCGAGCCCTTTTTCAAACGACGTACATTAACAAATCTATTGTCAGTGCCTTGGATTAAGAGACCACGTTCATGGATATAGGCGGGTGTGGACAAACCTTTAAGTCTTATAAACTGATCCGATTTAACTGGGATGTCTTCATAGATATGGGCACCAAATAATCTAATATTTTCTTCTGTATTATCATCGTTAATAACGGTAGCTAAAGCCCCAGGGACTGAGTCCAAAGCTCTAATGAAATTCCATATTCTTTCGGCCGATTGATTCAAATTAATATATTGATTTTCTGCCTTAAACATAGCGGGATCATAGGAAGCATTCACCTCGGTTTGCGTTATCTTAGGGGCCTTACCCTGGGCCACTAAATCTACAGCCTCAGCCATGGACTTAATGCCCTGAGGATATAAGAAACGTTTATATAATGTATCCAAAGTATCTGTTGGCTCTACATTGCATTGTTTTTGCAATAAAATGGGACCAGTATCTAAACCATCATCTGCCCAAAATATACTAAAACCAGCCACTTCATCACCCTCTATTAGAGTCCATGAAATAGCACTAGCTCCTCTGTGCCTGGGCAATATCGAGGGATGATAGCAAATGCTACCTAATTCCGCACCATCTATTACCTCCATGGGTATGAATTGAGAACAGTAAGGCAAAACATTAAGATTTGCCTGCACTGAACGATATTGTTCTAATACTTCTGGTATGGCTACACCTTTGCGACGCCATGTTGAAAATTTAAATACCGGTATATTATACTGGCTAGCGGTAGTGGCTAAAATGTCTTCACGGTTACCCTTATTCGCTATAGTGAAGACACCCACCACATTGTAACGTTTCTCCAGAAGTAAAGTCAAAACATCGGCGGCAAAATTACTTTGGCCAATAATGGCAATTCTTAAAGAACTCTGAAAATAAAATTTAAAACATATAAAAGAGAATTTAATTTTAAATTTTTTGTTAATTTTTTCAAATTTTTAAGGAAAAACTAAATATTTTTATAAAATTTTCTTTCAATTCACTTTACTTACATTCATTTTGTTTATTTTATTTAAATTGTTATATTTAATTTTAAACTAATGCATTAAATCTTTTAATAATTTATTAAAAAAACACTTTCACTTATTTTTTTTATAAATGTTTGTTTAAGTTCTTCTGTATTGTTCTTTCTTGAAAAGAAAATGTTGTATTAAACTCAAAACCCTCTAATCAGGGCTATTTATACGATTTCTATTATAATTAAAAAAAATTATATTTTAAAATAAAATACATGTATATATTGTTTACGAGATAATCAATTTAATCAGTAATAAATAATAAAAACAAAATGCTTTTGCTTTGAACAAATCGAAAATATATAGTCACACGACATTAAAAGAAAACGATAACAGAGGTTTTAAAATTTTGTATTTTGAAAATAAGAAAATGTAAACTAAAACTTCTAATTACCTAAATTAAAAGATTGAGGTTAAATTGTATCTATATTTCAGTTCTAGTTCAGTTGTATTTCAATTGTAGTTCAGTTCTAGTTCAGTTGTAGTTCAGTTCTAGTTCAGTTGTAGTTAAGTTGTAGTTAAGTTCTAGTTCAGTTCTAGTTCAGTTCTAGTTCAGTTCTAGTTCAGTTCTAGTTCAGTTCTAGTTCAGTTCTAGTTCAGTTCTAGTTCAGTTCTAGTTCAGTTCTAGTTCAGTTCTAGTTCAGTTCTAGTTCAGTTCTAGTTCAGTTCTAGTTCAGTTCTAGTTTAGTTATAGTTTAGTTCTATTTCTAGATCAGTTGCAGTTCAGCTCTAATATAATGTACAATTCAAAAACCCAACCTTCAAAGTTCAAAAAAAGTCCCTCCAGATTTTTGTAATTCACGATTTCGCGACGTCTTTGAGTCAAGTTTTCCCCCGTACTTTTAAGAGATAGCATTTCAAAAAAAAAAAAATAAATAAATAAAAGAAAGGTAAAAGGAACTGGTACTAAATGCACTATGGTACAGCAACTTGTGAACAAAGAAAAACAATCGATTAGATCAAATATACGGTATTAATTAATTTCGATTAACAAAAAGTTATTATTTTTTCGATCTAAGTCATTCCCAGTCAGAAGTTAAGTTATTATTCGGTTTTTGTATGCAATTTGTTGCAACAATATTTATCAAATTTTTAAAAACAAATTTAAGGTTATGTGAAATGTTCTTTTGCAATATTATGTCAATATATGACAATAATTTTACAATAAAATTAACAAATTACTTAAACATTAATTGTAAAAATAAGCTTATCTTTGACAAGCGTAATTTTAAATAAACAAATATATCAAAAGGAAGAATTCTCCAAAAGCAACAAGAAACATTTCAAAAACTAAATAGTAACCTATAAAGTACTAGTATATAGCAAGCAGCCGTTAGACGCCGACGTCATATCTTATTTACTATACAACACCAACAATATGGTAAATGAGTTACAAACAAAATTTCTCAAATATCTTGCAATATTTGGCCTAGTGCCATATATAAAGCCAAGTGAACAACAGACATTTAAACAACAGCAGTATCACTATAAACACCACCACTATCACCTCCAACAACTTCATCGTTTTCAACAACAACGCAGCAATTGTAGTAGCAGTAAACATCATTATCATCATATTCATCATTATAATAGACCTCTACGTTGGCAACAAATTTACACTGTGACGTTAATTGTTGCCAATTTGATGGCAACCTTGTACGGTGTAATATTTTTCCCCTTCAAAGATAATTTAATAGTATCGAATCTTGTCAGTATTATGGTGTTTTGTGTTCAAATTCTAGTTGTGATCTCAATATTACTGGAGACAATGTTTACATATGGCAAATATTATGAATTAATAAACAATTACAATAGAGTTCAGAATTTAATGAAATACCTATTACATATACAACTCAATTCAGCGGAGATCCGTCAGCGTCAAAGGCGTAAATATATATTTTTGATATCAACCGTACATGGCAGTTTGGTAGTGTCTATAACAGTAATAGCGGTTAAAACTTATAATGGTTACTTTTGGTATGCCCTAATGGCCATTATTATTTTGAGAACACGTATTATACAAATGATCTACTTTATAGATTATATAGTCTACTATATGGAGTTGTTTAATATGAAATTGAGGGCCTTGATTTCTTGTAAGATCGATAAAAATTATCTTTTATTGGATATTGATTATGATCATTTGGAGTCATTTGAATATTTGCAAATTTTGAAAAATATTTATCAAGAATTGTATGCTTTGCATGATCGTTTCAATGATCTTTATGGCCACTCATTGGCCAGCATATATACGGTGGTGGTCTTGGATATTATTATCAATATGTATTGGACCTTTTTAACCGTATTCGAATATTATGAATCGTATTATAATTATATAACTTGTTCAACGCTGGTACCTTTATATGTCATCTTATTTGTAATGTGTTATACGGCTGAACAGTGTGAGATACAGGTAGGTAAAGGGACTTATCTGACTACAGCTATAGACTATATTGTAGGCTATAATTTAGTAGTATATTCTAAGCTATAGTTTAGTGTATGGTTCAGTTCTAGTTCAGTTCTAATTCAGTTCTAGTTCAGTTCTAGTTCAGTTCTAGTTCAGTTCTAGTTCAGTTTTAGTTCAGTTTTAGTTCAGTTTTAGTTCAGTTCTAGTTCAGTTCTAGTTCAGTTCT
>NC_060950.1:68750220-68764772 GCF_022045245.1 Lucilia cuprina | reverse complement strand
CTAGACTATAGACTAGACTATAGACTAGACTATAGACTAGACTATAGACTAGACTATAGACTAGACTATAGACTAGACTATAGACTAGACTATAGACTGGACTATATATAGGCTAAACTATAGACTAGTTAAGAGACAAGATTGTAGTCTGGACTCTTGAGTAGACTATAGTGTGACCCATTGACTACACTTTAGTACACTATACTCTAGACAAGTACGAATATTCGATAGCAATACTTTTCGATACAAATTATTTGATGACTATTTTTCGAAAATCTATTAAAAAGTTTGACAATTTTAGATAAATGTATTTTATTAAAATTCCATAAAACGAAAATTACAAAAAAACTACAAAAAGTATTTGTGTATATTTCTTTAAAAATGTACTTCAGCATTAACGGTTATAGTATCCACTAACTCATCATTGCAGCCAATAATTTCCAAATTACATTCCAAAATCTCTACACCAGCTGAATTGCCACCAGCAGCATTATCATTCGTAAAACATTCTTCTGAAGTAGCAGTTAAATTTTCTTCTTCAGTTCCTAGTTCATCATCGTTATTTAATACTTCTTTAGCTTGACATTTGAACGTTTTTTTATTAGAAGCTCCACTTTCAAAGTCTATATTACTTTCGATTTCGTTTTTTTCTTCTTCACTTGAACGCTCATAACTCAGAATGGATTCATGATCGTTTTTGTTAGGTTCGGGTTTTTCTCTTTTAAAAATATTCTCTTTCTGTAGCTTATCTTTTTGTTCTGCAAGTTTTCTGAGTAATATGGTCTTCATTAGATTTTCGCATTCATATTCCGATGTTGTATTCATATGCTCCGAAACTTCGAACTTAGGCTCACTTGACTGCTGATCAGTATTTGTATTAGGATAATAGGTAAATAATTGCATAGCTTCTTTGCTAGACTTTAGCTCTTTTTCATTCCTTTCTTCCTGATCTTCCGACTTAACTTTATCAAACCACAACTGTTCTTTTGTCGTTCCATCTTGATTATTGTGCAAAGTTTCTGTATTCTCCTTAAGTTTTAAGCATTTTCTTTCGATCATATCCTCTACCAAATCATTCTCTTCCTCGTTTAAGCCTCTCTCTTCTTTGCTTAGAGATAAGCAATGTTTTAACTCCTCATAGCTTCGAGCACATTGAACAATATGATTCTCATCTTGTTGTGAGAATTTCAAATTTTCGAGAGTTAATTTATGGAAAAATTCCTTATCGATTTCTTTATAAAGATTTGTAGGATCTTGAGGATCTAAAGAATAGAATTCATCATCGTCATTACTTTCCTCACTATCATCAGAAGCTTTGTGGGACTTATTAGCTATTAAAGCTTGTATTATAAGATCCTCGCTGGATTTGCGTGTTGTAGGCTTATAGGGTTTACGCTTCAAACGCTTTTCAAATTTAGAGTCACCATCATTATCCTCTTCCTGTGACTGTGCGGTATCATAATCAGCATCGCTTTCACTTGATTCCTGCATAACAGGTTGTGCTAGCTCCCTTAGTTCTTGTGTGTCACGATGACGCACCATTAGCTTGCCCTCAACTAACTCCAAAGTATCATTATATCGATCTTTTTGAGCATACACCCGGTCAACCATACGTCTGACTCTATCGTGTTGCACTCTTTTCATTTCGGCCAATTGTGCATCTAAACTTTCGAGAGTATCATTATTGAATTGTTTAAGATGGGTTTGTTTGGAAAGTTCTTTCAAAACTTCTGACTTTTGTTTTTCTTTATCTTCTGGAAGTTTTTTCTTTTCCTGATTTTTGGTTTCAATATCTTTGTAAAATTGATTGAATGTTTTCACAAAATCTGGAAGATTTTCAGAAACACTTTGCTGTGTACGCTTAGTTTCAGTGGAACTTTCTATTTCGAGATTTTGCAAAGTTTCGGGAAATTTATAAGATTTTTGTTTTAATTCTAGAGATTTTATTAGTTCTTCTACAATTACGGGTACAATTTGTGGTTGCTCTCTTTCACATTCTTCTGATTTTTCTCCTTTAACAAAATTTTGTTTATCTTGAACTTGCTCTTGTTTTGCTTTATTATTTTCTTTTGTGTATGTTTGTTTTTCTATGTTATCTTCTCCCATTTCATCAGTTTCTTTTCCCTCTTGCTCTAGAAGACATTCTTCTCTTTCACATTTTATTTCTACATTCAATTCTTTAAAGAGATCTTCATTTTCCTCGGGCATACTTTCCTCTCTTTCGCATTTTATTTCTGATTTCGATGTCATACAGTCTGCTGTTTTAAAATCGTCCTTTTCATTAGATTGTTTTTCACTATTATTCTCTCCTATTTCTTTAGATTCTTTTTCTAGATTCTCTGGCTTATTCTTCTCTTTTTCGCATTTCATTTCTGCATTAATATCTTTAAACAGATCATCATTTTTATCCTCCAATTGTTGCAGTAATCTCTTCAATTCTTTAGATTCTCTTTCTAGGGAATCTAATGCTTCATTAGATTTGCGAGTTAGGAGTGATATATCCATGGGTATATAATCAAACTTATCGGAAGAGGAGGTAGAAGAAGGCTTCTCAGTCTTTACTGCAACACTTCCTAAAGAATCTTTTAAAGATTCGTCTGTTTTTTTAATATTTGTGGGACAACTTTGAAAAGTTTCTTTTAAATTTTTATTTATTTCTGCATTTGACTTGCCTTCTGTTGAGTCTTTCTTTAATTTTGAACCCCGGTCCCACTGATCAATCATTCTTTCCAATTTCCATTCCTCTAAGTGATCATTCTCTTCGCTTCCGCTACTTTCCGAGCTGCTTTCTTTAGGCGCTAGATTTTTATCATATAAAGCATTAAAAATTTCTTGTCTTTCTTTTTGTTCCTGATCCAATTGTTCCACAAAATCATTTAAATTTGTCGATAACTTTTCAAAATCTGTTCTTACTTTCTTATTGACTTCTAAACGTTCTTGATCATTTTCCAATTTATATAGATGTTCCTTAGGGTCTTTTTTGGGATTCGACAACAATAATGATTGTTCTTCACTCCTATGATTCAAAATATTCATGGTGTCTTCCATTTCCCGAAGGGAATCATAATTATCATCAACTTTATCTTCAGTTCTATAACAAGTTTCGTTATTTTGAATTATTGAATCTTCGGGAGAATCATTTGATTCTGTTACGTTTCTTATAGCTTCAATAGTTGTTTGATAGTTTTCCGAGGGATCCATTAGGGAATCATTAAGGGAAACGTTAGAGTTTTCGGATATTTCGAAATTTTCAACATATAAATGATTGTTTTTGCTTGAAAATTTTTGAATATTACCAGTTATCGGAGTGTCTTGATTGAAGACATTATTGGAGGAATTTATTTGGGGTTCTTCTATTTCTTTAATTGAACTTTGCTGAGGAATATTTTTCATACTTTCAAAGCTGTAGTCAAAATCTTTACAATTTAGTGAAGTTGCACTTTCTGTTTCTAACTTATTGACGGAGCTTTTTAATTCAGATTCTTGACGTTCTGTAGCTTCACCTATATTAGTCATAGAAGTATTTTTTAAATTTCCAGAGCAAATTTCTAAACTATTATAATATTCAATATGTAATTGAACTCTTTTAGTTGGAGGTTCTGAAAAATTCTCCAGTTTTGATTCTGCGGCTGTTCGATTGGGATCTGTAGGATTTTGTTCCTTAATCGGACTTTTTAAAGTATCACTGGTCAACTTTTCAGGTTCCAAAATGTTCTTTAATTCGTTTAGTATTTCAACTTTTTCAACATTTTCAACCGTTTCTAATATAGTTTCTTCTGCTTCCTCACTACCTTCACAACATTGACTAGAATCCAAAATATTGGTTTCAGAGGACTCCGGTATCAACCTGTTGTCCTCCATTTTGTTAACAGTCTCCTGTTCTTCTTTATTACTTTCAGAACTTTGTGTAGAAACGGAAACTTTACTCTCATCGCTTGTCACCGAACTAGAAGATCTCTCCGAATGTTTATCTTCAACCACCTCATCCCACATACTATCTATATCAACTTCCATATTTGCACGATTTTTCTTTTCTGAATTTTTAGTTTCATCTTCAGAATCTGAGGAGGGTATTAAGGAAATTTGATCTTCTAGCTTGCGATTTTTATTGCGCAATTGTATTGTAGCTAAAAGGAGACAAATTACGAAAAAATACAAAATAAAATCGAAATTTTTTAAGAAACCATCGTACCATTTACACCATCTCTCATCTTTTTACGTTCTCGGCGATTCCATCTTTCGTTTTCTTTGCGTTCTTCCTCATAGCCACCACGTTTCCTAAAAAAAAATTATGTTATTAAAAGTGCTAATATTTGTATTAACCCCAAACCTACCAAGCTTCAGCACAGGCTCTATCTTTTGGAAATACTGGTCTTGAATCCAAATAGGTTAATTTTTTCTATAGCAAAAACATAAATATTTCAAAATTTCTCTTAATCTAAAAAAAATTCTAAAACTTACACATTCCAAGGTCAAAGTTTTACGATATTGTGGTATTTTGGATACTACCGGATTGCCTTGCAAAACCAAAACTTTTAATTCCGGCATTTTTGCAAAAATCTGTAAAATGTTTTATATTTATTATATACTCTATGGATTTTAAAACTTTTTTTACCTTCACCACTAATATATCATCAATACGATTATTAGATAAATCCAATACCGAGAGATTTTTACAATTCTCCAACTCCCTTAAAGCCTCACTATCTTTTAGGTAATTAGAAGAAAGATTTAAGGTATTCAATACCGGCAATATCTCAAAACCACAATTTTCAATTTTTCTTATATGATTTTGAGATAAATTTATCGTATCCAATTCCCTACAGTAATCTAAATTCTCAATTTTTCTTATCAAATTACTTTGCAGAAATAGACATTTCAGTTTTGCTTGTTTCTCCAAACCCTGGATTTCGGAAATGGCATTACACTCCAGCCATAGACACTTCAGTTCAGTATAATCTTCCAAACATTCAATGCATTCAAAACCTTTTAATATTTTATTTCAAAATTAAATATTTTAGAAATGCTTCTTTATTTCATTATCTCACCCTGATAATGCAAATACAAAACGTCATTTAATTCGGGAGTTTGATAGAGTTTATCTTTTTTGCATAATTCCATTATACGTTTTTTGGTTATGCGATTAAGACCCAAGATTTCTTTCGATTCTTTATTTCGCTGCATTTTGTTTTTATTTTTTTCTAAATTATTTGATTTCAATAAAATATATTTTCTCTGATGACAACTTTTTGATTATTGACTCAACAAATTATTATTTTTAAAAAATTGCTATAACAACCAAAAACTAGGCGATTACAGTTTACATAGGAATAGAAAAAAATCCGTTAAATTTAAAATTTTAATATTTTTTTGTCAGCGAATTTAGATTAAATTGATACTGAACTAGAACTGAACTAGAACTGAACTAGAACTGAACTAGAACTGAACTAGAACTGAACTAGAACTGAACTAGAACTGAACTAGAACTGAACTAGAACTGAACTAGAACTGAACTAGAACTGAACTAGAACTGAACTAGAACTGAACTAGAACTGAACTAGAACTGAAATAGAACTGAAATAGAACTGAAATAGAACTGAACTAGAACTGAATTAGAACTAAACGAGAACTAAACTAGAACTGAACTAGAACTGAACTAGAACTGAACTAGAACTGAACTAGAACCGTACTAGAACTGAACTAGAACTAAACGAGAACTAAACTAAACCTCAACTTTATACCAAATTAGCATTTTTTGTTAAAACTCAACTATAGGTTAATTTCTCACTCCACTAAAATACAACCATGTAACAGCTGCTGCTAAAATGACAACTACCTGACATTTTGTTTTGTTTTTTTTTATGAAATGACAAGAACAATAACAATACAAACGCAATAACAAAAGGAAATATATATATTCATTCAATAAAATTTAATTAAAATGCAACGTATTAACAATAATTATTAATAAAAAAAAGTATACCAATAAAGCTAATTAATACCATAAACATGCATAATATGTTAAATAAATAGCAAACGAAGAATTAAAGAAGAAAATATTAAGAAAAAAAGTGCGTAAGAAAAGTAAATCTAAACATAATTGAAACAAACAATAAATTATTTCTAATTTTCTTGTTTATAACAATTTAAAAACAAGGTAAATTGCTTAAATATACTATATACACATGCTGCGATATTAATAATAAATATGATAAAAAAAATTGTCCATATATTTGCAGCAAATTTTGCATATCGTCTTCAATTCTTTTGTTTATTGAAACTTACGCGTCATCTACTTGGATTAGTTGATTCATATATTTGGACATTTTAAATGGAAAATCAAACAATTTTTATATAAACAACAAAAATGCTATAATTTTAATGATAATATTAATTTGTTTTATGTTGTTATTATTTAATTGTTTTGACATTTTTATTATATTATTGTAACAAGTGTAAGCAGTCAAATCATGGATCCGAAAAAAATCACTGAACTGGCTACATTATTACGAAATAATGGAGATAAAATATTAAGTTCAGAGTTTACACTTACACTATCAGGTAATTGCATTCATATAAATAGAAAATTTTGTTATTTAAAACATTATATTTTTTAATTTCATATTCCCTATAGTAAAGTAATTAGTTTATTTAGATATATACTTAGTTGTTAAAATAAATTTTTAAAATTTCTACTAAAAGGGTTTTAATTTATTAATTTTTATTTGTTTTTAATAACAAATCAATTTGTTATGATTAATAGTAAAAGTATAAAACAAAAATTGGGTCAAAGATCTTACTTATATACTTAAGGCAGATGAACTTTCTAAAATTTTATCGAGTAGAAAGATTTTCAAAATTTTTGAATGAAGCTTAATTGAGAAATTAATTATTTCAATAATTAATAAGTTTTTGCTATAAAGAACTTTATTTTTGAAATATTTAGGGTATGACAATTTTGTCATAATATTTATTGCAGCATTTTTACATTTTTCAATCTGTAATTGTTCTTATCTGTTTGTTTACAATAGAAAAAAGAATTTGAAAGTGTGTATGTTTGTTCTTTTATTTTTCTAGAATACAGACATTAGGAGCGACTAAATTGTTCATTGATTCATTTATAATTTTTAGCCTATTTCCATATATCTTTTTTGAGTAAATAAATAAAAAAAAGTTACAAGAAAATACATCAGTCTATAGTCCAGATAGAGATTAGTATAGTCGAGACTATAAACCAGACTTTGGTCCAGATTGTGAACAAAAAGCCTGAATAAAGACTGAAGAACTAAAACTTAATTAGAACTGAAGTAAAACTTATCTAAACTAGAACTAAACTAGAACTTAATTGAAACCAAGCTTAAACTAGAAATGTACTCGGTCTGAACTAGAATTAGGTGACTGAACTATAACTGTAAAAGAACTGTTACTTAAACTAGTGTTCCTAGGCACCCTTAAGATTTTATAGATCTTTAAAAACATAATTACTTTTGTGCATAATTAAAAAAATAACATATTTTAACTTTCATTTCATCTCCATTTCTAGCCTCTCTTCTACGAGCCCTAAACGATTCATTTACCCTAATAGCTGATTCCCTAGAAATAGGTGACATACAAAACTTTCAAGTTGTCAAACCTATCAATTCCAAATCTCCCGTTTTTCGTGATCTACAACTGGTGCATGATTTCGTACAGAAAACAACACTACTCTGCATAATACAATATCCCGGAGAAGAATGTTTTGAGGGTAAAATTGATATAACAAAATTTCGTGCCCTTAAACGTCTCGAAATACAAAAGGTACAAGTCAAACAGATATGTGGCTTACAACCACTGCGAGCCCAAATGCAACATTTAATTTGCAATAAAAGTATTAAATGTGTCGATGAGATAATAACACATTGTGGTGGAGATAATTCGAACGGTTTTGTTTGGAATGAATTGAAAATAGCAGATTTTAGTTATAATAACTTACGTACGGTGGATACTTCATTGGAATTTGCTCAATATTTACAACATTTAAATCTGAGGCACAATCAATTGCAATCGGTTAAGGCCATCAAATGGTTGCCTCATTTAAAAACTTTAGATTTAAGTTTCAATCGTTTGCAGTTTATACCACAATTTCATATGGATGCCTATAAACGTTTGCAGTCTTTGAATATGAGTAATAATCTATTAGAGGATTTGATGGGTATTGTTAAATTGGATGCTCTTACAGATTTGGATTTATCGGATAATTGTTTATTGGATCATACTTATCTATTGCCTCTAAGTGCCATAAGTACATTGAAATTTCTAAATTTATATGGTAATCCTTTGCAATGTCATCCCAAACATCGTTTGGCTTCATCACAATATTTACATAAAAATTGTTCTTCGGTTAAATTTATATTGGATTTTGAACCTTTAACGAAAAATGAAAAGGCTGTTACGGGCACTCATCAGATAAGATTAGTGGGTGCTCTTAATCATTATACCACACGTTCGTCTACTTCTTCGTTAGCAGCAGTGGGACGTATAACACCGGTCTCAAATCAAACTCCCGCTTCTAGTGTGGGTTCTTTAGTGTCTTTTAAACTTAATGACAATAATTCAGATACTTCAGAAACTAATAACACAGATGAGGTTGTAGTTAAACCAATAAAGAAAAAATCTGCTAAAGTAAGGCATGTAGAAATTGAAGATAATATACATGAAACAGAAGAATATTCAGATAGACTTAATGCCAAGGATAATGTAATGAATAGCTCAGTTTTAGTGGAAGAAGAAAATAAAGAGCACTTGGATATTAAAGGCCAAGTGGAAAATTTACGCAAAAAATATGGCAATGAATGGTTGCATACGGGTAATGCCGAAATTCGTAACAGTGTTTTGGGTCTCACACCTTCGAATACCTCGGCTGTGGATATTAATCTAGAAAGACAAAAATCAAGACAAATGTTTGATGAATATGTTAAAGATTTGAAAGAGGAAGTCAATACTACCGTACGTACCTCAACACCAACCAATAACACTTTAGATAACACCATGGCACAGCTAATGCTAACACCCATCAAAGCTCAGCAGGACAATAATGAAACAACATCACTTTATCAAAGTTTAGAGCAAACACAAGCGACCTTAATCAACAATAATACCACAGACAATGATAAAACGATATACAAATCTTTGGACAATACAACAATGATAAGTAAAAATCCTTTTGAAGATGATGATAATGATAAGGAAAACGATTTGGCAATAGAATCACCACAAATAGAAACCGTAAAAGATGAAGAAGAGGATCATGATATTTTAAGTAAAATCTATGCCACAAATGAACAACATAATGAAGAGGATGAATGTAAGTTGAAACAAACCAAAACATTCTCCTTTGTAAAGTTAAACAAGAAAAAAAAAACTAAACTTATTGCTATTTTAGATTCCGAAAGAGAAGAGGATGAAGAGACCTATATTGTCTATACCACTAATCAAAATGAAGCTTTATTTTTAACCAAATCCTCCAATTTCCTAAGAGAAAGAGATCCTTTAACCGAAAAGTAGGTTTAACATAATTCTATTTAGTTAAAACTATTATTCAAATATTGTTTTTTATTGGATTTTTTTTATTAAAGAACCAAAACCAAATGGAGTTTAAAAATTTTAGAATCCTGTGATCGTATAAAATCCAATACTTTACGCATAAATTTTGATACTGTAAAAAAGGATAAACAGGAACGTGTTTATACTGTAGAAGAGGATTTGTGTCAAGTAAGTTTTTTTAAAGAAAATTTTAATAAATACTTTTCTATTCAAAAGTTTTGCTTTTTACTTTAAGGAATTGGAAAAGAAATTGCGTGATATTTTATCACAACGTGATTTAACCGAAATGAATCAAACGATTTATAGATGTGTCAATTGCAGTTGCCAGTTTTCTCAGGAGACTAAATCAAAATTAAAAAACTCGGGTAAGTGAAACATTTCATGAACTTTTCTATAATAAACTTAACACTAACAAACTCAATTTTATAGAAATTCGTTGTCCCGATTGTAAATCCTGTTTTGTAGCAGAAATCCATGAAATACCCAAATCTCTAGAAAAAACCAATCTAGTAGACAAACTATCGCCCGCTTCTATAGTCGAAGAATTGCCCACTTCAATAGCACCCCTATCTATACAACAGCCCTTAACGTCTCTCTCCAATTCCATAGAAGTTGCCGAAGAAACAAACAGTATTGGTAAGCTTGCTTTCAACAATTATAAACTAATTTTAATCTAATATTTTTTGCATGTTTTCTTTTTTTATTATTTTTCATTTAAACTAATTGAATTGATTGATTTAATGTGCTCTCTTCTTTTTATATATTTTGTAAAAAAAAAAAACATACATACATAATCTCCTTTAACTTAACAAACCTACCTATCTACCTACCTACCAACTGGTCTTAAAAGGTAAAGGCAACGCAAGGCTTTCTGCTAACACTCCACTGCATAGTAGGACGCTGAAGCAAACTCTAAAAAGTTAATATCACTGTTTTTATATTAAAAAAGAATATATATACGCTTTAATACAAAAAAACAACCCCAAGAAGCATTGGTTTTGTATAGATAAAAAACAAGAGTCAAAATTTAACAAATTCAAACTTAATTCTAACATTTGGTTACTAACACTCCAATGTTTCTTAATGCTAAATGCGCTTGGCTTTTTTTAATCCAAATTGTTAACTTTAATATCTTTACTCTAGGTTCTGCTAATTCTCTTAATGAATCCTCCTGTTCTAAAATTACCGCCACCTCTCATTCTGAAAGTTCTTTCAACTCAAATCAATCTTTGGTGGGCAGTTCAAATACTGATCGTGATTTAGATTTTAAAACTAATGGTGAAAGTGATGTTGATATCATCTCTAATCCTAGCCAATCGAGCATAGAAGTCTTAGATCCTTGTGCTAGTCGTAAAAATTGGGAGGAACGTCGCAGCATTGCTCATGTACCCAATTTGGAGACAATCGATGATCAAAGTTATACACAAACTTTCTTAGAACGTGAATTTGACAATATGATTAATTATGCCCAAAAGGATAAAGATAAATTGGAAATTTATAATGAAATGGAACAGCAGGATACTGTATCAGGTGCTCAGGAGAAAGTTGAATCGCAAATACCACCTAAAAAGTCTTCGAATAATATGGTTCATAATAATCTAACGGAGAGTAGTTCCTCTGGCTCAGTAACGGATAGTATCTGTACGGCCTATGAACAAAAGCCAGAAAAGTCTTCACAATCGAGTGAAGATAAGAAGGAATGTGTGAAAGAGTTTCTTCAGCAAGAAACTAATGGAAAGTCAAGTTCACAAAATGCTGCTAAGAAAGATGAAAATACGGGATTATCATCGATTTTTGGAGGTAAGCTTTAAACATTTTTTGAATTGTATGAGATATATGTAGTTAACCTGCAAAAAGAAAGTCTATGCTACGTTGTAAAGAGTACTCCGTACTAGGACTGACCCGAATAAATGTTTCATTTAATGTTTTATTGTACTAAGGACGGCTTTCTTACTACTCAGTTAAACTAGGCTTTACTTGCTGTTATATTAAACTCGGAACAAACTTAACCGATAATTGTGTTTTTCAGTTATGGATTTCAGTTCACTTAACTTTGTTAGTATTGCAAACTTTTCACTCAAGAACATAAACAATGAACAGCTGTTTTTGCCAAATAATACTTTTGTAAAATGAAAAATTTTGGAAAAATTTTAAATAAACATTTAAAGCATGTATTAAGCTAGGTTTAAACAAAGAATGTAGATTATCTTTATCTTAAAAATTCCGCCCTAAGTGAGTCCCCAAAACAACCCCTTGGTTAAATTATGAAATCTTACTTACTTACTTACTTACTTACTTACTTACTTACTTACTTACTTACTTACTTACTTACTTACTTACTTACTTACTTACTTACTTACTTACTTACTTACTTACTTACTTACTTACTTACTTACTTACTTACTTACTTACTTACTTAATTAATTAATTACTTACTTACTTACTTCCTTATTTACTTACTTACCTACTTACTTCCTTATTTACTTACTTACTTCCTTACTTTCTTACTTACTTACTTCCTTATTTACTTACTTACTTACTTACTTACTTACTTACTTACTTACTTACTTACTTACTTACTTACTTACTTACTTGCTTACTTACTTCCTTATTTACTTACTTACTTTCTTACTTACTTTCTTACTTACTTACATACTTACTTACTTCATTTTTTACTTACTTATTACTTACTTATTACTTGCTCTCCTTCAAATTTCTAGCTCTCATGCAGTCCACCAACATTTTAATGACCAGTTCAAAAAAACTTATTGATTCTGAAACATTATCGAATGTTAAATCGGGTACTGCCTTACCTACAAACTCCTCTAATAACAGCAGTAGCAACACCAACAAATCTACCTCCGGCACACAGACGTATAAATTCAATTATACCGATTTCAACGATATCGATCATCGCTTGAAATTATATTTTTATCAAACAAAATTCGAAAAAGATGAACATTTCAAATGGATTGTTAGAGGACGGATTTACAATGAGACCAATAAAAAATTAAGCGATGGCATAGTGGTTATGTCAACTTGCAAACTGTACGTTATGGAGGCATATGCTAAGGAAAATGATGATGTTGCTAAATGGCTGAAAACCACCATAAGTTGCACTGTTGATCGTTTGGATGCCATACAATTGTTGCCCTGGAAAATGGGTTTATCCTTTTATCTCAATGATTGGGGTGGTTTTCTATTATTGCTGCAGGATATCTTAAGAACAGATTCCTTAATGTTATTTTTTGCCAGTAAGTTTGAGTTATAACACTATAATGGAATCACTTCTTTTTTATAACAAAACAACTTTTAGATAATGCTCTGCCTTCGTTATGTGAATTGAAATACCAACCGGCTGATCTATTAACTAAACGTCTTAGTGCTGCCGTTATTGATGAACAACTAAATATGTGCTCTTTATTGAATGGCTGTGAAATTTCATGTGAAAATGCTAAACGCTCCTTTAACATATGTGGTCTTTTAACCACCGACTCACGTATTTATTTGAGTTCGGAAAAGCTAGATTGGCTTTCTGTTTTAAATCATGACTCCGATATTGAATTGTGCGTTACGCAATTCATGTCCAATTTAGTTGAGGTGGAACATTGTGCGGATAATGTCTTTATCATAAATTTCTTAGATGAAACTCAAGATAAATGTGAACTCTGGAAGTGTACATTTCAAACAGCCGAAAATGCTAATACCTGTTTAAATTCTATAGCACAATCATGGGAGAAATTATTCGGTGTGCCCTTGATAAATGCATAGTAAATGAGTTAATCTAATGATATACACTTTTTGTTTTTAGTTTTAGATAATTTTATGTTTGTAAAATTTTGTCCAATTTTTTCTCTATTTTTTAAATTTGTAAATAGTTAAGATTTATTATTTGTTATTTGGCTTCCTTTATAGAAAAAATGAAATACATATTTATCTAGGTCCACAAATGGTCTTCATTTCACATAATCCCTTAATATTTCATAAAGGTTCTCTCTAAAGTATTTTTTCAAAAACCATTAGCTATTTTTGTAAATACAAACTCGAAAAAATATGTAAGTCCTGAAAATTATCTATCAACTATATCAATTTACCCTCTTTATATATAAAATGAAAAACAACAAACTTATTTATAATAATTTGTTTAAAAAAGTGAACAATTTTTAATAAATATTCGCAATAATTAGTAAAATTATACACAAATACAAGATTCTTTAAATAAATTTATTGTTAAGAATGAATATAAAGTCGACAACTTATGGTGGAAGCCTCGATAAGGAGTCAGCTGTTATACTAAGGCAGACATATTTCGAAGGTTCCAAACTTCCAGAAGATGGTGAGGAAAGCAGTAAAATTTAAAGGTAAGAAATTTTTCGATAACTTCTATGCAAAAATTATCGTTAACTGAACTTTTTGTAGAAAAATTATTGATAAATGTATTTTTCTATGGAAATGTTATCGATAACTGAAGTTTTCCATAGAAAAATTAACGAAAACTGAATTTTTTAGAGAAAAATTATCGAAAACTACATTTTTTTATAGAAATAATTTTGATAACTGAATTTTTCTATAGAAAAAATATCGACAACAAAATGTTTCTATAGAAAAATTATCGATAACTGAATTTTTCTATTGAAATATTACCGATAACTGAATTTTTCTATAGAAAAATTTTCGATAACTAAATTTTTCTATAAAAAATTATCGATAACTGAATTTTTCTGTAGAAAAATTATCGATAACTGAATTTTTCTTTAAAAAAAATTATCGATAACTGAATTTTTCTAATAAAAATTTATCGATAAATGAATTTTTCTATAAAAAATTATCGATAACTGAATTTTTCTATAGAAAAATTATCAATAATTTAATTTTTCTGTAGAAAAATTATCGATAATTGAATTTTTTGTAAAAAAATTGTCGATATTTGAATTTTTCTGTAGAAAAATTATCGTTAACTAAAGTTTTCT